>NW_021633338.1:0-33796 GCF_004799145.2 Neltuma alba | reverse complement strand
CTAAACTGATCCATGAACTTGTAAATAAAGCCTGTTATTCTATACTTCTAAATTTAAGTAGATCCATCAACCTCTCCAGGCCAAGTTTTCTTCCGTTACCCTCCTTCCATAATAAGTCAAATTAAGTACAGCACTTAATGAGCATTGTGGACATTAAGGACTTTAGAACAGTGCATTACGGTGTAGGTCGGGGGTTTTAGAAAACCACGCACAAACACTAATCAGATAAAAATTAGAAAACCAGAAAGCGAAGGAACAAACCATGGGCTTATCATAAAAGGGGAAACCTTTGCATTGCCTAAGCGCATTGGAAGCAGAGGATACATCCTCAAACACACCCAAGCCCTGACCTTTGTGCTTGAGAGTCTTGAAAGCTAACACCTCCAGTATCTTGCCGAACTGGGAGAAAACAGCGTGCAACGATTTCTTCAGCTCTACATTCAATTAAAAAAAATTAAAAAGAAACCGATACAGAGAATTTTCGGACAAAAAAATGGTGAAAATGAGAGGAATTGTAATTAATAGGGGTCGAAGGCAGGTACCGTCAAGCTTAATCTTCTCGTTAAGGTTGTTGATGTAGATGGTCATGTTGGGTGGTTGTTTCAGGGCCCGCACTGACTTCCGACATCCTTCAGTTCCGACCTCTCCTCTGGTGAAGGTTCGGATGCCCGACTCGCTTTCAAATCAGTCAGCGACTCCAAGGGACTTCAACGAGGACGATGTAGGGTTTATCACGGTGCCGGAAAAACCATCCGTCCGCGGAACACTGTCATTTTTTTAAAGATTCGGGCCTAAAAGAGGTTTTCGACCAATATCGGGCTTCTCATTTCGGCCCGTGTATAAGGGCCAGGATCGTGGCCTGTCGACTAGGTTGGGCTGGTCTGCAGTCATGTTTGCATAAAAGAGTGAATTCCTTTTTGCAAAAAAAACCAAAAGGTTAAAAAGCATGTTTACCCTTTTTTTTTGGTCCAAAAAAGCATGTTTACCCTTAAATTGTGCTCCCGTGAGCATTGGAGTCGCCCTCAAACTTTGAACAAGACTGTAATAGGCCTTTGCCATTAAAAGAGCAAACATCTGTTAACTGTGTGGTGGGGAGCATATATTTGTTTTTTATCTGTGATTGTTTTGAACAATAGTTGCTTGGTTTAAAAGCAAGAGCCAACTATAATGTTTTACAAGTTTAAGAATATTATTACATCATTCAATAGCTTAAGAACAAAAAATATCTTCAAAGAAAATAAAAATTCCCGGCAATACCAATAAGGACCATTTGTTTAATTAAGAATAGCTTTCCATGTTGGTCGTAGAGTGCTTGAGATAAGGGAAAAAAATAAATTTTTATCGCTACATAATTTTAACCTTATTATGTCTTGGTTCTTAAGCGTTAACTCGATGCTGAATCAAAACTGCAGGAATTAAAATAATATTTTTTCTCATAATAAAATATCTAGTAGTAAAATTTTTTAGATCAATCCTTGCCAAGAGCCTGCATCCGAATGAGGTGGTGGGGAGTGTGCGTGTGCGTGTAGCATTTTAATTTGCCAATAAAAAAGATGCTTCCACTGAATCGCTGTTGACAGCCGTTTTTCAAAAAAGAAAATATCCGGGTTTGTGGTTGTGGGGACAGATGAGTGATGGATTGGATTAAGAATAATTTAAGACGCGTAATTAATGTAATCAATTACCAGTCACGAAGCTTGGCGGAAGGCGAATAAAGACAAAGCTGAGAATTAGGAACTAGAAATGAAATATTTAATCAGAGCGGCGAAGCCACGCGCGCAGTCATCATGCATGAAGACGAGGATGCAGCAAATTGGGTCTTGTCGCGGCTGGCCCCCCAGAACGCTTCCCATCCGCATATATATGATCGATCATGTAATACGAGTCATGTGTCTAGAACAATCATCCATGTCGACGGAGGGGAAAATATCAGGCGCAAGGAAAGTGTCGTTTTAATGGCAAAACACTTGACGTGGCGACGAAGTGACAGCATTATAAAATTACAAGTTTACTTTTAATTTATTTAAAAATTAATAAAAAATGGCCACGCAGTGCTCTTCGGTATCAACTAAAAAGTAAGAGGGTAACTTATCTATGATACGAAGTGCGTGCTAGAATCGTATTTAAATCATTTAGTCACCTCTTCTAAAGAAGAGAGATTCATGCAAACACGCGGTTAGAGTGGAAATTGACTGTGGCCTGTGTTAATTAGTATGTACTGGTATGATGTTAGATGGCCGAAATTTACTTGCTCGCATGTACTCTCCAAGAGCCTAAGCACCAAGTTCACCAAGACTACAGTGGACGATGTATTAAGAGCTTGTTGGGATCATGATCCATAAGGTTGAAGCACATCTATGTAAACTGAGACGAAATTTTTCTCATATATTTATTTCATATTTGATAAATGAAAATTAAAATACTACTTATAAACTATTTTAAACAGGAAGTCCAACTCATCCTTAGTTCACACTCTGGACATGCTTGATATGAAATTTGCGCCATAGTCGTAGTAATTATTTAGTCGCTGACTTTTAAGAGTATAATGTTTAGTATTCTGAGTGCGTGATCAGTTTTTTCTATCTTAATGATCTCGCAACCTCATGGATAGATCATCATGCTCCGAGTGAACACTCCTCCTCTTTATTAGTCAGTCAATGATAAATTCGAGATCAATTGAGAGGAGGCGTGTGAGTTTTAAATAAAAAGGACTCACTCAAACAGAAAAGAATTTAAAGGAAAAATTCTTGTTTAAAATTTTAATTGACCAAAAAGATATGAATTGTGCAAGTACAAGTATGATCTGTGAGTACAATATATCATTCGCTGTGTGCAATTCAAACAGGGATTTTTTACTAATTTTCCCGAATTTAAATGTGCTTGGATAAATCACAGATTCACAATCAAGAGGGACCGACTTTCCTCATTTTTTTTTTTATAAAAAAAATCATGTTTGGCTCTGAACTCTCACGAGCCCGGGCTTTATGATTGATGAAGCCGCAAATAAAATAGTATTTATACTGATAATATAACCGTGATTCTATAAAGCAATTAAAGTTGGATTATATTGCCGTAGAGATGAGGTTGCGCACCAAATGCGCCTCTTAGGAAGTTCTAAAAGCTAGGCGTCCCATCCAGAGTGGGGGTAAATAACCGGGGATGCCATTCCATGGGCAAGTTGGGAAAAGCACATACAAGAAGTCAAATAAACCGAACGGAAAATTCAAATAATCATAATCACGATATATGGCGAAACAGAATTGAGCAAACAAAGGCCAAATTCAACGCATTCCCCACATCACTTTCTAGGTTCCACACAGCATTGACGGCATACGGGCCACTCACTCTGACTGAGTCATACATTAGTCTCCATTGCGTTCCGCCGCCAACCCTCCCCCAGGCCGACCTTATACCAATAATTTAAGTTAAACGAAAAGAAAAAGAAAAAGAAAAATATGGATATTTCTGCCCTCCAGCCAAATTATTTTAGGTTAAAATTATATGCATACCGTACACGTGTTCCAATACATAAAAAGATGGTAAAGGGAAAGACGTGATGAACGATACTTGGGTTACATTATAAGGAATTGCCGCCCCAAACGGGTCTCAGCGGCGAGCAAGGGACAGGTGGCATAATGGGAGAGGTTCTTTATATGCTTTATTTTGACGGGTCTTCCGTCCTCCCTTCAATTATGGAAACCTATTTTTGATTTCCCACTTCCGCGTTCCTTCCCGCACGCGCCTCATAATTCTCCTATTTTTCCTCGTGAAAGAAAAAGAAAATCCGACGATTAATAACGTCCCCACCCCTGCCCTTGCTTCGCCTATATATAATGCCCCCCGAGTTCCATTATAGAACCCAAGGAATAAGTGTTGGGAAAGAGAGGCGCCGATCAGAAAGAAAGGTTCCTCTCGCCGCTGTGGAAAGCTTCTTCTCCTTGTATTCATCACCCTAACCTATCAAAAGCAGCTTTCCGCAGCTTCCCCACACAAGTTCCACCATTCACCATGGCTCGCTCTTTCTCCAACCTCAACGGTCTCTCTGTTCTCCTCGTCAACGCCATCTCCAGGTACTCCATCGTCACTTTTCTTCCTTCATAATGACCGGCTTATTCGATCAATGAATTGCTTGTTAGATTATTTTGATTAAAGCTTATGAATGGGGGTTTGACTGTAACTTTTGGCTTTGTTGGTCATAAGCAGGCGTGGATTCGCGTCGTCATCGCAGGGATTCGCCACAACCACCGCAAGGGCCGGAGCTGCCTCCATGAGCGGTAAAGTGGCCAAGAAATCCGTGGAAGAGCGAGTGACCGCCGAAAAGGAGTCGTGGGTGCCGGACCCCGTCACTGGTTACTACAGACCGGAGAATACCAAGGAGATCGACGTCGCCGAGCTGCGCGCCACGCTTCTGGGCAAGAAATGAATTTGAACCAGTTAAATGAAACTCCGGGGTCCAGATCGATGGATTGACCATGTCGTCTCGTGTATCTGGCCTGGAATAGAACGAAATGCACTTCTTAAACGGCGTCGCTCCGAGCTGGCTTTGGTGGCTATATGGCTACACAAATCCTTCGGGGATGTAGATCTGGAATTTCTTATGGATCGTGCGGTGAGTTCCTCTGTTCTCAATCCTAAGAAACAGAGGACGAAGCCATATCGTTCAATTGTAGTGTCCTTATCTTTTTCCCCCTCGGATTTTATTCCAATGTAATTTTCGTTTTAGAAATAAATAGAGGAGTTTTCATAATACATAACGCGACAAGCAAAGTGTGTCCTGGTCCCATGAGTATATCCGACTAAAAACGAAACCCCGACTTGTGGCCGCCAATGTTCTAGAACATCAAATATAAACTGGCCTCTATAAAAAAAAAAAAAAAAAAAAAAAAAACAGACTGTGGGTGAACCGTGATAAGTGCTTGACGAGGGAAAAAAATCAAATAGAAGAAGACATTTATATTGAGCCATCGACATATTTTTGAGGAATTATACTATACGGGTCGCTCGTAATTCCTACGGCCAATGTTTTGTGTTGCGCGGTGGAAAATATTCAAGACATTTTATGAGGCAGAGGAACGCTGAAGATTAAAGATGTGTATAATTCACGGACCTGGCAGCGTGCGCACTACAACCGGCCTTCGATCAAATCTACTGGAATCGTCTTAAGAGTGGGGACCGTTCTGCCAGCTGACAAGTGTCAATGCCTCTGCCACTTGTGCTTAATTCTTCCGGCTCCCGTAGTTATTTTATTATTTTGAATCATTATCTCAATATGTTGCTGTGCATCCTGAACTTGGGCGGGAAATATCAAGTTGCGTATGTGTTGGAGCACCGCTCCCCAATCAGGCAATCAATCAACACGGTGGCAATTTTGCGGGAAAAAAATAGTGCTGTCTGGTGAGTAAACGACGGTCCTGATCATTTTGTTGATACAATAATTGTTTTGATCAGAAGAAGGGTTACGTATTCGGCGAGAAATGAATAAAATTATCAACTTAATATGTGCAGAATAGATAAACTGGGGCAGATATACTTACGAGCACAATCTGCAGCTGATTGAGAATCTGTTAGGTCCTGTGCCTGCTGGACAAAAAATAAAGAGGCGTTTGGTTTTATAATAGGCACGGTTCATGTTGGCCTTGATCATGGTTGCCTTCACCATCAAACTACAATATGCGCCACATCCTTGCCTTCATCATTCACGAATAATTCACTTTTATATTAATTTAAAATTGTGTAAATCAACTCGTTTGGTCCCTTGTACGTGCGTGGAGGGCAGTACTTGAGAAAAGCGACCGAAAGTTTCTGACGCAAGGAGGTGATACAATGAACGAGTCAGTGCCAGGAAAAGCGCCAGTTAGAAGAATTAAAACACGTAACGCTGAAGTCAATTGCCTGGAAGAGCAGCACCCAAGTTGACGGGAAATGCTCCCTGGGCTTGCTTCCATATCACAGGTAAAAATTTAGAACATTAATTAAATCGAAATAATAATTTACCCCAAAATTAAAAAAAAAAAAGAAACAATAATAGTGAAAAGACAGTATTCAGATCGGCTATTCAATTCGCTCAGTATATTGTAAGATGAAATCAACCAATAAAAAATTGCTCTGTATGACGCTGCTGGATACCATCTTATTATATATATGTGTTCGTGATACTGATTTAAATGGTTTCTCAGGAGGATTGCTCGATGAATAGCCAAAGCTTATCATGAATTTACGAAGGACGTGTTCGAAAGCTTGAATAGAGGCATGCTGTGTACGAAATTCATGTTTCAAAACAGCTTGAGTGATCGTTGAGTGGGGTTTTATCTTCGTCCGCATGCACAGTGCTCAAAGCATGCGTTGAAGAAACTGAGGGGGAAGATAATGTAATTTGTTAAATGACTCTATGCCATGGACGCTGGCGCGTAATATGAGTTGAAACCAGATGCGCTGATACTAATTAACAAGTTTATCATAAATGTAATATTCAATCAAGAGTCACTAATAATTCAACGACAACAATTATTTTGGGGAACAAGACACCCAAGGCCGCCCAAGGTCGCTACAGAGTGCAGGGACTTAGAATTTAATATATAACGGATAAGAACAGGGGATTGTATTAGAAAAAATAACGAGTGAGAATTCTATTTGATTTTCCTAAAAGCATGCACGTGGATAAAGCTGCAGATGTCGGTAGAATGCCCTTTCCATGTATTAAACAACTGTATTTCAGGGGGCAAAAGTTTATCTTCTGAAAAATTTATACATTAATAAGGAGAATCGGAGAAAATATGAGGCTCACAATTAAAAAAAAAAAAAAACGTATGTGGTATAAAATCTAGTTAACTTCATGACGAAATCAAGGTTTCGTGGTCAGGATTCACGGGTTTGCATGTCAGAATATATATTTCTTTCTTTATATATTATTATAAATATTTAAATTTTAATTATATGAAAAGAGAGTCTTTCATTAGATTCTGATTAGTCCGTATAACGTGATCTCTAGATTGACAATTAACGAAAGTAAAAAGATACTTCCTCCCTCATTATTTAATATTTACTTATCTTGGTTTAAATTTCTATTTTGTCTTCAGGCATATGTCCAGTTTCAAGTTTTATTGTATAATTATATTATTAGATGGAATGGAGACGGTTAAGATTTAAAATAATATTGTATTGCTGTATTATATTAAATAGACGGTAAAACTGTGAAAAAAAAGAAGGAAGGAAGTAATTAATAATCAGGCGAAATGATTATCATTTTGTATTCCGAATTTTCGATTGGCCCCGGTGCCGCCATGCGTGGCGAAAGCATTTGGCAGTCCACCCCCAACCGTTTTGTTTTTTTGTCTCTTTTTTTTTAATTATTTTTTTTTAAAGAATAGATTTGCGTGGCTTTCAATTTTTCTTGACGAAGTATGAACGGTCGACTAGAAACGACGCCCTCCGTAGAACGTTTTCATACACCCATCACGGGTTGGTAAGAAAAAAGTGGTGAATTATGAAAAAGACACTTAGTGCAATACTCCCCACCCCCCTACCCCAAAACTTCTTCTCCTATTTAATATTTTATAAATCAACATTCCAATATTAAATTTTAATAAATAAATAAACCTATTAAAATTATAATCGCTAGTTCAGAAATGCACTATGGGGTGTGTGACAAAAAAAATCAACTCTGCAACATAATAAATATGAACTCTCCGGATTTCACCCAACAGCAAATATGATAAATGGAGAAGAAGTAAGGAGAATTCATATATATTCTTATGCAAAAATAAACCTTATGCATAGATCTCCGGAAGAATTGGGCGATTTGCATGTTCTCGACTCGTGCACGGTGACAAAGAGAAGGAAAATACACGAGAAGAAGTCTGGTAGGGTGGGAAAAGTAAGAAGTGGAAATTTCAGGGTAGGCGGCTATGATCACTCCTTCATTTCAAGACAAATGAAATTAGAATTAAAGCTGGCGTCCGTAATTAGGCCAACGACCATCCTGTTGGTCTGATCTGAAATGGGAATCCAATAAAGAGATGAATCTCCAGCCTGAACTGCGAGGAAAGGAACCAAGACAAGACATTTGAATGGCCTTCCAGGTAGATGCATATCTTTCACACGGCATCTGGATGTTACTTTTTCCACATCTGCAGGGCCATTTCAATACTCATTCTGGTCACATATAGATTAGATCCATCATTCCTGGTTATAGTCAGTAAACCAACCTATCATGCTTTTACCGACGTGCCCTGGACAAATGACTACGTCACCTCATTTACCAATCACCATAGCGTTGGGGGGGGGGGATAAAAGAAATTTCCAAACCGTGATAAAAGACTTGGAGCCCATTTGAAATAGTTTATAAGCAGTTGTTTAATTGCGATTTACAAAATACGAGACAGATATGTAAAAAAAAATTATCTTAACTTGATGAAATATATCTATAAGTGCTTACAAATATGATTCCAAACAGAATGCTACAAAAGTTTTTAGGCCGAAATGGAGGGGATGCGATAAAGTTGTTAAATTGGCAGGCCTTTATGCACTCCAAGTGCTTTCAAAGCCCAAGCCCAAACAGGATCGATGCTAGCCCCTCAAATCAATCTGGAATCTGGATAGAGAACCAAGTTATCCGTAATCTTTTTATATATTTTTGCCCCCCTTAAAACGATCAAATTCACGTTCCCGAGCATTATTTGGGGACAAATTTCATGTTCAAATTACAACACGTAAAGTATAATTTGCTCAAGCCCGCCAGATCACCATGCTCCGCTCACGTGATTACAAAGCTCGTAGCTTACTTACAAAGTGTTTACGCTTCAAGTTAAAACAACAGCCGTCCACAAGCAGCCGAAGGGTAGCTCTTAAGTCAGCTTGTGCCTCATTGTGAAGCTTCCTCGAGACTATTACGTACTCACGAAAGATTTGGCTTTTTTTCAACAACACATACAGATTCTTGCGACTGTGGAGAGAAGCGCCGGCACACTTGAGAAAAGTTCATTCAGATTGGCAAAATAGCACATCTTCTCTTCAACTAGTGTTTGCTACTCTGCATGTTCTTCTGGGGCAATTCCAATCACTTTTTTTTTTTTGGTGCAAAAGATGTGAGGCTCATCGTTTGTCTTTTTTTCAAGGCATGGGCTTATCCTTTTTCTTTTTTGGTTAATAACCAACAAATCAACAACAAAAATATATATATTTAGCATAGAATTTGTGGCAAATCTAAGCAAGTCATAAACAACAAGTAAATCAGGGGGAAGAAAGAAGTTAAGAAGAACAGAGATGCCAAGCGTTATGGTGTGTGCAGCTGACATTGGCACTGTGTTATAAATGTTGCTTAAGTCCAAGAACTTTGTTTTCTCGCACAAGATTGTTAGGGGTGCTGGAGGAAGCTACTGATCACATCGAAAGCTAGGAATTCAATTGAAAATTAAACAAACACGGTCACAATAAAAGGACTGAGCATCCTCATTGTTTTTTTGTCATTGGAAAGGTTGATACATCATTGAATTGTCATTGCTGACTAACCTCGGAATTTCTTCTGGTTCGTTTTCTTCCACTCAAACTTTCTTACATACACCCGTCCAACCATGCATCTATGCTAATCTTCTTCAAAGGAACCATTTGACGTTTAGCATTCACAGATGATGATGAATGATAAACATGCTACAAGCGCCTTCTTTAAACTCATTCAAAGTAAATTTACACAACGAGCGTCCTATCTCCACAGACACAATCACTGCATCTGGGCCTTTATCTCTCACACCTCTGTTATCCAACAATCCCTCTCACAAGGGTGTTGTCTTGCAGTTTAAAATATTAAATTCATTAAAATTATTGTCTTGTATCACAGCATTATCTTCTATAATATGAAAATTTGAGACAAGACATGATTGCATAGGACCACTCTTGTAATTTTTAATATATTGTGACATATCAATACATTGATTATCAACAACTTATAATGATTGCATGGACGGTAGCAAGCATCGCCTCTATTCCTTGTCTGCATCTTGACCCGTCCGTGAACTCCTAGAAACGAGAAAGCAATGATACTTATCATCTCTGCTTGATAATGTTACTAATAAACATTAGTATTAAATGTCTAGGGACTTAGAGATGTGAAGGAAAATAGGTCAAGACAGGTCAGGTAAAGGGTAGTATGGCTCTGCTATCTTGCGCCTAGAAACAAAGACAACAGTAAGATTTTTTTAGCAAATGTTTTTTTTTTTAATTAATGAGTTAGATTCTCTTGGATATTGAAGCTTACAATAGGGTGTTGCATGTAAGTCTAAATATCAAAAGCCAACTATGAAGTTACAGTTTAGTTGATTTGTTTCCCTACCTTCACAAAACAAGACTTCCTAATGTTTCTGTCCAGGTGTTTCGCTGCCTCTCTTTTGACTGAAAAATGGAACCAGACACTGATCACTCAAAGGATATCCATTGTGAGCCAAGAATGGGTGCCTCTGGTGGCTATTTTCTCTTATTAATGGTGATCATCCTCATGACTGCCTTTAACAAGCCTACTCCTCCTTATGTCGGTGCCCGCATTGTCGTGATGGTGGCGCCCGACGTCTCTTCCCTCGCTTTCCCACAACCACCTCTCCCACCGCCTGTCTAGATCCTTCTATTTTCAAGTAGCTTCTCGCCTTCACACACTCTTCTGCCATTCACCCTCTATTAAATGATGACTGTGTCATCTGCTTATCGGAGTTGGAAGAAGGCAATGAAGGCCGCATCCTCCTAAATTGTAGCCACACTTTCCACTCTTATTGTATTGATGCGTGGCTTCGCTCTCCCTCCATCTACTCAATATGTCAATCTGTCGTTAAGCCATCAAAAATTTTGAAGCAGACCTCAGTTTGGCTAGAATAATTTGTGCATTGCTCGGATCTTCCTCCGGCGATTAGGTGCCCCAGACAGCCATTAGAGGTGATGCAGAAGCCAGGCATAATCATAGAGCCAAGAAATGGCGAGAGCAATTTGAGGTGGACAAGGCCATCAGAGTCGGATTTACTCCGTTCAAATATTCAAATCCATTGACAAATAGTTTTAATAAATCGCAGCAAGTGCATGTTCCCCATAACGTAATTTTGGTTTTAGTAGGGTCTAATGAAAAACAAGCTCGTCCTAAAAGTATGTACAATTGTTTTATTGCATGTCACAAGATCATGTCATTTTCATACTACAAGAGGAGTGGGATTGTGGCTGTGCTGGAAGCAAAATGAAAGAAGACATGAAGACGGTGGCGAGGATGAAGTTGAAAGGAGCGAGGAAAAACTGGTGCTTAAGATTTAACGCCTATCCACCAATAAGCCAGACCTTGTGAATATAGGATTTCTTGTGCCAGAGATTGAACCACGACTATGATTGAGCTGAGTAGATTAATCACCAGCGGTAGTAATCGACAAGCTGAGGGGATTGAGTAGTGCTGATTGGGTCGTCACTCAGATTGGCTTTGATTTCTCTGTTGAGTTTGTTTTCAAATTGCATTGGACAAGTTCTGAGTAGACCACTCAATTATTTTTGAAAGAAGATAAAAGTACAAGGACTAAGGGTGTGTTTGGCAAGCACCCCAAACTATGGTTTTGGGACCCAAACCATGGTTTGGGAAAAATGTTAGCCAAACACCCTTAAAAAAATCAAAACCATGGTTTTGAGAAAAGCAGAAATTTTTTACTTTTAGAAGAAAAAGGGGAGAGTGTGAGAGCCTATAGGATATGTATCTTGTTGTTTTTTTTATAAACATATTTTTTATAAATATATTTAATCTTATATCTTATAAATATATATACATATTAATTATTTATTAATTATATTATCTTATATATTATTAATATATGTTAATAAAAAAATATATTATTAACAATTTTATTCCTTCAAATTAAAATATATCATAAAATATTTTTTTTTTCTATAATTATCATATTAATTTATACCAATTTGTATATATAAAAAGTACTTCTAATAACAACTATCTAAATACTCACATTTCTCAAAATCATTTTTTCACAAAATCTATTCTTCCCAAAATCTATTTTTTTCAGAAGCTATTCTCCAGAAGCTATTCTCCAAACCACGGTTTGGTTTCATCCAAACACACCCTTAGGAATGGGCTAAAAGCATGAGTACTGGGTTATAAACTAGATGAAATTATAAGAATTAAATAACTTAGATAAAAAAAATTAAATACTGTTCGTTATAGATTTTAAACATTATATTGATATTTTATAATTAAGAAATGTTTTTTTTTCAACGTTCTTTCTTTTATTTCCGTTTCCCAAAATGAAACGGAGCGTTTCACTGAGTCCCCGGGCGGTCTGACGATTATGGTCGTCGGATCAAACGGACGGACTAGAAACGGTGCAGGATAAAAACCCCTGCGACGGAACTGGATTTGTTTCCAGTTCTCACTTCTCACAATAAAAACCCTAGGTTCACATTCTTGCTTCGTCCCGGAGCAGCCGCGGAGCGCAGCAGAGACTGAGCCAGTACATTCGCCATGGTTAGTTCGCCTCCGAACCCTTATCCTTCTTGTTTCCCTTTTCTTTTCTCATTTTCGTCAATTGCAGGGAATCGATTTGAAAGCAGGAGGTAAGAGCAAAAAGACAAAGCGAACCGCTCCCAAATCTGATGATATTTACTTGAAGCTCCTTGTTAAGGTTCCTTCTCTCTCTCTCAATATCACTCTTCCTTCCTTTTCTGCTTTAACTGCTCTGCCATTGGTAGTTGACACGACTTTTTACCCTTTCAGCTTTACCGGTTTCTTGTTAGGAGGACCGGGAGTAAGTTCAATGCGGTGATTCTAAAGCGGCTTTTCATGAGCAAAGTCAACAAGCCACCTCTATCTCTATCTCGGTTGATTCGTTTCACGAAGGGAAAGGTGCTTATCGCTTAGGTTTGGAGCTTCGTGTGGTTTGGTTCAGTGACAACCTTGATTTAGCATCGTCAAATGGTTACACCGGCTGACAATACAAAATAGTTGATACTTGCAGTATTTGTTACCCAAGACATTGCTTTTTGGGAACATTGTAATTATGTGCAGTTACTGATAAAAAGGCGTCTTTCTTATTCATTTCAATCTGGTCCATGCATCAGGAAGACAAGATCGCCGTAGTGGTTGGGGCTGTGACTGACGACATTCGTGTGTATGAAGTCCCAGCGTTGAAGGTGACTGCTCTGAGGTTCACCGAAACTGCTAGAGCTAGAATTGAGAAGGCTGGCGGAGAGTGCCTGACATTTGATCAGTTGGCTCTTAGAGCTCCTCTAGGCCAGAACACGGTATGAATTTTTTCACTACTCATATCTTGGCATTATTATGACGGATTGTAAATATGATTTTTGGTCTGGATGTATTGGATTAAAGCCACAACGGAATTGGTTGTTGTTGCGATGTTGAATTTCTTCATATCCCATTGCCCTTTTCTGAATGAGAATGTTTAGGAACGGTGTTTTGAGAAGAAATGTTAATTTAACGACCGCAATTTAATGGAAGGATCCGTGGGATTGAGAACCTAGCACGTCACTTGTTTTCGCATTTGTGGTCTTCGGCACTTGATGGAGCGTGCTTGTTGATTACTTAGCTGTTGTAATGAGTTATTGTTTTTGTTGTTAAGATATGTTATAAATCTTGGTTCATATTACTAACCGGACGATTGTTGAGCTGCGAGTCGTTGAATCATAAGATTCATGAACACATTATAAATTCATAACTATTCATAGTTAGAATTCTAAAATATAAATTTCATAAATTCTCTGTGATATCTAATTACATACTCAAGGGAATGCTCGATTTCGGAAGTCACCTTAAGTATTCAGAGGTACAGATGGGACTTTAAACTTGAAGGGATGGGGAAGTTACGAGAAACCAATTTTAGGAATGTTTCCATGGAAGATCACTCTATTTAAAGTAAGAGGTGGAGTTGAACATGTTATTTCTGTGGGTAACTTAAGAGTTATTATGGAATACAGGGGAGTCAAAGTCTAAAGCCGCCCTTGATCTGTTAGATTGTCATAGGGACTTCGAGTGAGAGGTTACCATAAAACTGTTTCTGGTGACTAAAGTAAGAACTACATCAGGAAGAGAAGAAAATAATATAGCAACGAAGTACGAGTATGATATCAAGTTAAAATAGTTGGCTTCCAGGATAAAGTTATATGAAGTCATATAAGCTTCAAGCTGACGGCCAAAAAATGGGAATGTATGAGCAAACATTTTAAGCAATTATGATCTGCAGAGATTATCCTCCTCTTATTACTATCACTTCTACTACTGTTATTATGCAACCACTTCTAGAGTCCATTTAAAATGTCTGTTTGTAGTTAAATTTTAATAGCATGCTTTACATTATAAATTGGTTGTTTTGGTTGGATGAAGAATTACTGGTCACTCGATGTCTATTAACACCCGTAAAATATGAGCTGATCATGTTCTGGAAGTACATATATTTTGTCCATAGTGGAGAAGGCTGACCTTATTGCTTGGGTCGACGGCAAAAATCCTTCTTATTCGTTTGTTGGAGTTATAATACGTAAAGGAAAATGTGAGAAGCACTTAACTTTATATCCTGTCCTGCACTCATAAGAATCCTGTTGAATTACTGAATTTGTATTTATATTTGTAGTTTATACTATAAATTGTGATTATTTCATAGCACTTGTTTGTTCTTGGAAGCGAGGAAATTATTAACTTGATGCTAAATCGTGCTATTTTCTCTGCAATGATGTCAGGTTCTCCTCAGAGGTCCCAAGAATGCCCGTGAAGCTGTCAAGCACTTTGGGCCAGCTCCAGGTGTGCCCCATAGCCGCACGAAACCCTATGTCCGTTCAAAAGGAAGGAAATTTGAGCGGGCCAGAGGAAGAAGAAACAGCAAGGGTTTCAGAGTTTAAGTCCCGGAATTCAAGCATGAAGGAGGTTCACGTTTATCTTGCGGTTATTTTGTAAATCGTTTCCTCTGCGACGTTCCAACTCTTTGCTCGTCTCAGTTTTAATTTTTCGCTGAGAGCGGAGGAAGGCAATCTGGACAATTTTGTTTTGAGGAACTTATTTACTAGTGAATGATGAACCTTTAGAAGGATTGTTCTGGAGTGTTTCTCTTCCCCGATTTGTCGGATACTGATTTGATTTATTTGCTTGGATATCTTCTTAATATAAGAACTAGTTTGACTTTTAATTTAGTTCTAAATATAAGATTTTAATTCATTGTTTTTTATATTTATTTTTTTTAAACGAGTCTTTATATTAGTCGAATGTGCTAAATGCTCAACAAATAATAGTTTTAGTCAATATATTTAGTTTGGTTAGCAAGGATATTATGAAGAAGTTCTAACCTCATGCGTAGGTACTTAATTGGAGAGAGGGATATGCGCTAACCTATTTTGTGTTGGGAAACTCTACCAAAATGTATGTGTTAAGGATAGAGTGATATCACCGGTACGGATAACTGATTATCTATTTATTATAATTAATTAATTAAACTAATTTTTTTAAATATTTTTAAATTAATTAATTGAGTTTTATATTAAGGATTGAAAGTAGTATAATTTTCTCTCCTGAGCCTAACACACTCTTTTAGTTGACGAGGTAGATGAATGAAGTCACGCGCTACTGGCTGTGTCAAAGGCAGTTGGTGCCTGAGAGATGGAAGCAGTCGCTGCCGCAAGCATACATGGGCACAGCCGCACGGAGGCAAGAAAATGATCGCCCCTCCCGACCTATTCGCTACTCACCCTCATTTTCTTTCAACAAGCCTGCTTTAGCTTTATTACCTTACACTCCTTCATGGCGTACTATTTTTTGAAGTTCTAATGAATCGATTTCTTGTGATGAACTCCGAAAGTCAAGTGTTTCAATTGAGGGCGCAAGGTTTTATTAAAATAATAATGAATTGTGTCAACCCCTTTTTTTGGCGATGGAATGAGGTTCAATTAAAAATATATTTCATTGCGGAGCGATTAAAATTCGTGCACAAAATTTTTAAAAACTTAAAAAAATTATAATAAAAATACGTTATAGTTATTTATAATAAATAATTATATAATTCAATTACAGTACTTATCTATTCTGTTTTATGACTTTTATCTATAATGTGTTAATCGTTTGAAATGGCCAAATGGATATTGCTAAGATGTAAGAGTCTCACGTGATGAATCCCTCTTGCGATTGCAATTGGACAAAAATTAAATTAGTCGCAGCATTTCAATTTATTTTCGAATTTCGATGAACAATATATTTCTTCCTTAATGCGTAATTTAACTTCTAATTGAAAAGCTACATAATAGGATGGCAAACTGAAGGGGGGAAAAAACAAAAGAAAAGCTACATAACAGATTTCCATATCCACAGGTTAGACGTAATTTTTTCCTAAAACGCTCACCAATGTACTAATATATAAATATATAATTAAAAAAAATTCCAAACAAGTAATCGGCCTAAACCGGGCAATAAATTTTGAACCCCAGGACATGCATTGAGAAGGTATACAAAGGATGTATAATAATGCTTTTTATTTAAAACGAGTACACATTTTTTAAAAAAATATACACTGATCACATATCTGTTGAGATTTAATTGATTTAAAAATTGAAATTATCCCGGTGCTACCAAAAATAATTGGGGAAAGAAAAAAAAGGAACCTTCGACTAAGCTTCCCTCCACCCACACATCATATATAATTCATAATAAATAACTGAAACAACTCTCTCCCGCAACAGTCTCTCGCACTGCGGTCATGGATGTGGAGACGGACAGTCACGATACCAAGTACGCCCATAACGGTGAGGTCCTGCTTGTCTCTGCCACTCTTCTCTTCATGATGTTCATCCTTCTCGTCTTCCTTCACACCTACTCTTCGTCCTGCTTCGGCCGCCGTCACCCACAACGCCGTCGCCGCCACAATCGACACCTCTCTCTGACTGCCACTGCCGACCCTCACACAGCCCTTGACCCTTCTCTTTTCAAGTTCCTCCCGACCTTCACCTACTCCTCCGCCACTCACCTCCACCTTCAGGAATGTGCCGTCTGCTTGTCGGAGTTCGAAGAAGACGAGGACGGTCGCGTCCTCCCAAACTGCAATCACTGTTTCCATACCTATTGCGTTGATACATGGTTCCACTCTCACTCCAACTGCCCAATATGCCGAGCTCTGGTGCGGCCTCTAAGAATCTCGCCGCGAAGAACAGAGGCGGATATTTCCGATGGAGAGTTCGCGGGTTGCTCGCATCTTCCTCCGCCGATTTCGTGCCCGAGGAAGGAATTGGATTTAGATACGCTAAGCGTGATCGTGGAGGCGAGGAAGAAGGAGTTGGGTGAGAATAAGAGGACCTCGGAGTCGGGTTCACCCGGAGACGCCCGATTGAAGAGTTCCGAATCCGATGACGGACTATGGAAGGGCACTTGGAGGTAGCAGGTAAAGGAAAGCCGGTGACAATGTGGGAGTGGGGGCCCGGCCCGGCCCACCCAGGCCAGCGACGAAAGTGGCCTTTTCCTTGTTGACATAAACTGATACTATTTTTATTCACTTTGCTTTGACGCTTTATACTCGAAAGGAGTCTGTCGGTCTATTTTGTCCTAAAGATAATTACGACGCAGGCCAAAATCTGTCTTATCTCTGTGAATAATCATTTTGATATATAAATATATATGTGTGTGTAAAATATTTTGTGGGTTGTAATGACCGACTAACCTTGAGTCTGTGGTCTAAGAATATTATTAGGTGTAAAAGCGTGACACTTGTTGTAATATTATTTGGATGGTATATATTATGTTGGTTTGAAGGTGGATATGTGTTCTCTATATCTTTGGCTCTGAAATCTGCATATTTCGAAATTGCCGTTGTCTTACTTCTAGGACAAAAATGAGAATGCCGTCGTCCTTGTTGGTTACCCCCAAGCGGTGGCAGATACTGTTATTGCTGTGAATAACTGCCGTTGTTGCTTCTGCAGATACCGCTGTGCTTAATTTATGGCTGTCGCGTAGTAGAAATTGACTGCGCTTCTTACTTTCAGTTTTGAGGACACTGTTTGATTGACGCCCATTCCTCACTACTTCCCCCTTGTTCTCAGATCCCTGTCTAAATAAATCCAAATCCTCTCCTTTCCCGCTTTGTCTTTTAATTTTAACCACATTCTTTAATCATTATCTTCCTTCCTTGATCTTTATTCCTCTCGTTAGTCCCATAGTAAATGTTTAAAACTAAAAATTTACCAGCATAAAGTCGGCGATAAATATTAATTATAGAGAGTGCCATCTTTTTCTTTTTTCCAACGGCCAAAGTTTAAGATGTCATCAATTTGTTTTTCTATTTTCGCCAAAGCCATCAATTTGTTTAAACTAAATCATTTTCTTGCTTTGAATAACACAAGCCCAAGGAAAAAAAATAAAACAAAACACACAAAACCAATCTCCTCCCCTGGAAGGGGGCCTAAGCCATACTGTAGATGATAACCTGACGGTCCAGAAAGCAGTTCGCTCCACAAAAAAAGAAAAGGGAATAATAATAACTCATGGTCTTCCTTTGTTCTCGTTTGGGGTGGGCCTCAAGCTGTCAAATGCAGCTTTTTTGGGGCCTCATAAGTTTATACGACATATCTCGATATTGTTTACCCAAAAAAAAAAAAAACAACAGCATCGAACCCATATGGGGCCTGGTCCTATTATTATTATTATTTATGTTGGTCCTTGTTAAGGGTGCTCATAATTACAAAAATGACACTCCCAGAAAGCAAGGGAGAGACCTCAAGTACAGATAATCGGGAAGAAAAACCCCATGCATAGGATACGATAATATGTTGAACAGAAGAAACTAAAAACAGAAAAAATCAAAATTACGATTACGAGTCACTGCAACACGCGTATAACACGAGTAATTTCAGTTTTGATTAAACAAAATAGATAACTACTAATCTAAATTAAGAGTGGCCAAAAAGAGAATTACCAAATTTAGAGGAGCAGTAACAATACTATTAGAAGAGGAGCATCTCAACGTATAACCATTCTCTCATTGAGGGGCCATCCATTACCATTCAATCATAGCAGTTTGTGATATACACAGATTTGAAGCACCGAAAAGCAGCTTCGCTTCAGAAACCCAACCGGTCAAAAATGAGAAGCAACCCAGAGCTGTCACTGCTGGCATTAATGGCCGTGTGCGTCCTGATTCTGACGTCACGCCAAATTGAAGCGCAAGAAGAAGAATTGAGAGGGGAGGCACTGATCAACAAGGTATGCGAGAAAACGCCATCGAAGGATGTTTGCGCAGAAACACTAAAGAAAGACCCGAGAAGCCAGACGGGAGGGCTAAAAGAGATGGCGTTGATATCAGTTCAGGCCGCCAAGGACAACGCAACAGATATAATAAGTCACCTGAAGGTGCTGGTGGTCGATGACAGTCTGTCGCCGGATGTCCAACAGGGCATGTCGGATTGCTTGGATGTACTGGGAGACGCACAAGAGCAGCTTAACACAGCGACGGCGGCCATGCTGGTGAAGATCGGAGAGGACGCCGAAAAATGGCTGCAGGCGGCGGTGGACGCGGTGTCTACCTGTGAGGGTTACCTCCACGGAGATGATCATCTCCTGTTGCACAAGGAGGACAACTTCCGTCTCATGTGCAACATTTCCTTGTCCATCTGCAAGGCCTTGGACAACAACCAAGTTTAGAACCGGCCGGCAAGCTTTTATTTCATTTCACTTCATGTTATTCTTCTTTCGAGCCTAAATATAATATACCTTGCCTTGTTATTATAACATTTTATAACCCGGTTACAACTTGCTCCCTCCCCTTTGGGGACGTCTAAGAAACTGCCATGTGTGTGGGTGTATCAGATTAAAACCTCGAATTGATTCTGTCCCTTCCACTTGAAGGTTGAAATGTGGGTATACATTAGTATAAAACTGCCATGTGATGGCTATATATTACAGCCTCGAATTGATTCCTCATTTCTTCATCCACAACACTATTCTCTCAAACACACACTCAAGAAGAAAATACAAAACTCAGCGACGAAAAGAATCAAGAGAGCCCCTGTTTTGAAAAGCGTGGTTTTGCGTAGCATGCTGCCTCATTACCACTTAGGATATCATCAAAAACTAAAGTTTCCGGCCAGCGTTAGAATCCGATTCTTTCAGTACAGATTACAAGTTTTAAAATGGAGCACGTGGGGTAATACTTATAGCAGCTTCGAGCATCAAAACATACATAAACAATAAATATATGAAAGCAAATTAGAATGCGAAGGGGAAATGGAGAGATGGCCTTGGATTTTACGTGTCTAATTTAATTGTCTGCTTAAATCCAAAGCATTAAATAGGAATCAATTTCATGAAAGGGCATGTGTTTATGTATGGTCGTCGCTTGAGTCAGAAGCAAATTCAGTTTAAATCCCGCTGCCTTGTCAAAAGCAGGGTGTTTTGTATGTAAATGATTGTTGTCGGTGTCACGTGCAAAAACCATTTCTGAATTAGCTGTCCGTGAATGAGTTAAAATTAAAAATGCGTAGATGATAATAACTTGAGGGCTACGCCAAATTACTGCGACGTATGTATGTTCTCTCGTGCGAGGCCCTCACACACACGCACACTTCCAGTCAACTAGTCTTGTTTATTTATTCCTCCATCCCCCTCATCATCATAAATGTGTTTTCTCAGAAAAAAACTTACATCACTTTCATTTCCGTCTCTCTCAGATTCGTCGTACGATTTGCGATTTTAAAAGCAATGAAACTAAAGGCCACAAAATTAAAGTTCCCTTTGTTCCATCCATAAGATATGCACAGTGCATGAAACGACGCGGAAGCTACTACAGAAAAGAGCAAATAGAGTAATATACGGATGATCGGAAGAAAAAAAAAAAGGCGAAAGAAACAACTTAACAAAGTCAAAATCAACACACACATATATATATAATTTTGTATTAGTACACACCAAATTAATTGAATTTCAATTAAGCAATGGCATCCAATTAATTAGTAACAATCTTTGAAACTGAGCATAATTAATTTGTGGGGTTGATTAGGGTGTTACGCATCACTAATTGATGATGATAACGCCTCTGTTTTTGGTATGACCCCTTTATTGTATAAAAAAATGGGTAGTAATAAATTAATTAGAATATACTATGATATATCTATATCAAGGTGCTGGTGTAAGTGACACCCGTGTGAGGCAGCCAGTCATCTCCGAGCAAGAAGTTGGACACCGTGAAATTAGCAGCGTCGGTGGCGTTAATAACATGGTAGCCCGGCCACGTCACTCTGTCGGTGGTGCTCGACCCAGGCCCGCTGTTCTTGAACTCCGCATAATACAGAGTGCTTAAAGCGAAATTTCCGTCCCATTTCTGCCAACCCGCGCTCGCTACCACACCATCCATAAAGCTCTCCATATAAACCGTCCTCGAATACTCCTTCCATGGCCTCCCGAGGTACGTGCTCACCGAACCATTGGCCGCAGCCAAATCGTCGGTTGCTCTGATGCTGCAGTCATGGATCGAAATGCCCGTGTTTTGATTCGGGTCGGTTCGCCCCTGTGCCGTGATGGCGTTGAATTGCCCGCTCATGGGTAAACGAGGATGCAGATTGCACTTCTGGAGTACCACGGCGGCGTTCCCGAATATGAAATCTACCGTGCCGTACACATCGCATTCTCTGTAGAACTGTCTCAGAGAATGCGCATATAACGTGTCCTGGTAACCCTCAAAGCTGCAACTGTAAAACGTCGATAAATCTGCTCCATTTCGAACTGCAACGGCCTGGTGTTTTTCCGGCCCCGCCGTGTTACGAATCGTCATATTCACCCCGACGAATCCTTGTCCTACCACAGCTGCATAAATATGCACCATTCACAATGTAAGCGATAATTGGCCATTTGAAAGGAAAAAAAAAATGTATTAAATTGGGATTCCGTAGGGGGACATGACATTCTTCAGTTACTTACCAAAAGTTGCGGAGTTGAAGGTGGTCCACCCATCAACGACACTTCGGTTGCCGGTAATAATTGTCTTGTTGATACCGTCTCCCACCATCATCAAGTATGTCTTCTTTTTATCGATACTCACATATTCTTCGTAAACACCTGCGCTGACGTAGATGAGAAAGTAGCCGCTGGCAGAGGAGGACTTGTTTGGAGCGGCGGCAATGGCGTCATTGATGGTGGTGAAGTTTCCAGTTCCGTCTTGTCTCACCGTGACGATGTCCTTCACAACAACCACGTCACCGCCCACGGTGGCTGTCTGAAGCAGTTTTCTGTGACTCACGGAGTGGTAGATGGCAAGAGTCCTGCTTGACATTTTAAGCGGCAAACGCCCATTTCCGAAGGCAAGTTGCTTCTTGGTTGGCTGAAATGCAGTCGTTTTGTTCTTGGCTTCGGGAACCCAGCCTCTTGTGAACAGAGCCAGGGACACACTGTACAGCTTGGTATCGTTAGAAAGTGGGACGGAGAGTCCGTTCTTGACGCTCCAAGCCGAAGCTGTGTCTTTGAGGCCATCGAGGCAGGTCTGTTGGTTAGTTAAGATAGCGCTGAGAAGGGTTTGGATATCATCAGCCTGCAAACTCGGAAGAAACCTAGTCGTCTTGTTCACAGTTTGAAAGGAATTTGAAAGGAAGTCGTAGTTGAGCTCGCCCAGCGTCCGGCAATCTTCGAGTGCACGAATGGCGGCGGCGGATAAAGTGGATCGTCGTCTGAGATACTTATCGACTAGGCTCAAGAATTTACGAGACTGCGATAAGGATTTGCTGACGGAGAAACGGCCATAGTCGTAGACATTGCCTTTCTGGTGGGAGGGGAGGATGGACTTGCAGTAAGAAGGGTCGGGGGTGGAACTACATGCAGTTGCTGGGGTGACAGGAGTTGAAGGAGAAGTGTCTGCAAATGCTAAGGAGGTGAACAAGGGAAGGAGGAGAAGAAACGCCATTGTTGAGAGGGTACATAGCTTCGAAGCCATTGGTCTTTTGAATTGGAAGCTGAATGCTTCGTTGCGATGGAATTGTGAGTCCGCTAGCTGGGTTTTAACATCAATTTATAGGAGAAAGGGTGGACTTTTTGTACTACTTTTTTTCCGCTTAAAAAAATCAAGTTTCCAAATATAATATACTCCACTAACTTTTTAATATAATAACTAGTTTAATATTGAATTTGGTTTTAAATATAAGATATCAATTCATTTTATCTTCTATATTTATTTATTTATTTTTAAGATAGTCCTCGTAGTAACTGTATATGATAAATGTCTTATCAAATAGTAATTTTAGTCGATACATATTATTAGCAATAATATTATAAAAAAATAACATATATTTATTATAAATAACTAACTTAACTAATTTTTTTTAAATTAGTTAATTAACTGTTATATTAATTACATGAGATACTGTGTGGTACTCCTTTAGTCCTTAATATAGGACCTAATTATGAAGTTAATTTTGATCTTAAATATAAGATCTATTTCTCATATTTAGCAATTTTTTAAAAATTAGTTTTATGGATACTCTCTTAACCATAATCAAGTAGCAGAGGGAGGGAGGAAGAAAACTAAGAAAGCTGATTATGATGTTTTAAGAAAAACATGTTATATTTTTTTATAATTAACTAACTTATTTAATTTTTTTTAATATAATTAAATTAGGTAAATAACTCTTCTATCAAGAGCAGGAGGAATATTTGTGAAGGTGGCGTTAAGTGAAGTCAACAATGCAGGCTTGTCTAATGCGCGTGGGTCTCCCATACACCGATGCCATGGCTGTTCACCATTTTAATTTGTCATGCAAAAAACAGCGCCCATTCTGCCATACAATGATTTCGATACGGAGTTTCCTTTTCCTTTGATTGTTTTTTTATAAATATTACAAAAAAGATATTACTCTTCCTGTCTTAAATATAATACTCTTGTAAATTATATTATAAAAAAAAATTTATATTTAAAATCGAAAGAGTATATATTATGATATATAATTGAGAAAAATCCACCTATTGAGAAGTGTTTTTTGTAACATCGGCCCTGTGCGAAGGCAAAAGGTTTCCATCGGAAAAGAAACGGGTATAACCTTTCATTCCTTGTTGAATAATGGGAATTCTTTTTCATATCTAGCTTGTTGTATTTAGAATTATACAAATTTTGTCATGTAAGAGAACCTTTTGCTATAGATTTACTATATATTTTATATCGATGATAAGTTGCATGCCGCTTGATATTGGACACTGAAACTTGAAACAGCGTGACTCATTATTCCACTAAGATTTATAGATTATTAATATTTAATGTCAAATATGGAGTTGGTGGGAATTAAAGTAATCGTACCCAATATTTGAAAACTTTTATTCCCGTATTGTGCGGAGTATGAATTATTATTATTATTTTTTCATTTTCACTGCTTAATGGGGATGGATTCCGGTATAAATAGTTAAGCCTAATCTAAAAATTGCAATAGTTTTCTAAATGACAAGTTTTTGTTAGTTTAATCTCTCAGATCTGCCTTTTAGTGATTTGGACATTATATACGAGATAATTAGTTTAAACTATTAAAACGAAAATCTGGTAGTTACGCCCATTAATTTCCGTTAGCTTCACATTGTAATTAAGTAAAGGACACCAACCAATTAGCCTTATTGATAATTACTGTCCGTGTTTTGTAAATTTTGCTTCACTAACACATGCAGGTGCATATGATATCGTACGTGGGTTGGGGCCGCTGCTTTTCCCACCCTCAAAGTCAAACAATCATAAAGCAATAATCAATTTCACGATTTGATTAATATTAGCACTTCGCGTATATATATAATTTTGTCAACCGAACAGATTAAAGGAGGAGGGGGGAACGAAAAGTAAAAGGGGAAGCAGAATCACGATTGAAAAGAAAATTGATGTTTGGTAAGATAGTGCCAGCCTTTTGGTAGCAAGGCATTTGGATTTTGGAATTATATATGGACGCCGTCAATATACCTAAACATCACTGAGACCCGTATTCGACCCCGGAGCCTAATATAGTCTAAACACAACTACTAAGATTAGGCAAGTTTGAACTATGTGTATATGAACCAAGGTTTGAAGGTTTGACGAACACACTTTATAATAATGGTTAAATATTTGTCGCTTAGATTATAGATGTGTGTATGTATGAGAACTGGTAATTAATTAATGGAAGCCGAAGATGAGTTTTAAATATTAGAATTAGCCGTTGTCGAATTGAAACACAGTACGTAAGGCAGAAAAATGTATACTTGGCCTATTTACTTGATTAAAGGGCACCAAAAGGAAAACGTCTACCTTACTCTCGACTTGATCATTCTCTTTTAATATATGTAGGTAAAATAGCAAACGCGTAAACTGTTTGTGATTCCATATATAATTTGACAAAGAAGGGGCCCACCGATTCTGAGATTGTAGAATTTCAGCAAGTGCCAAAATCTGCAAGCTGGCTGGCTCCAAAATAATAGACGGAAAAGAGAAAAGACTCCCCCTAGATAGACCCTTTGTGCAACGCGGAAACTCATTGACTGCTGAATGGGGGCAGTTAAAGGTTAGGCCAAAGTACAGTAATATCAATCCATTTGGCTGATGTTGATAGATTATGAGTTTATTTATTAGAGTCTCCCAATTTGGGAACTTGGCCTTCGATTGGGACAGAGAGGCGTGCACCCTGGTTTACGAACCACGGTCTTCACCTTTAATTCAGGCAAGCTCTCAAATCTGCCTATGACCTCAAGTGCGGTGATAAATTCATGAACTTCTTTAGCTCCTTTCACACAGAAATTTTGAATTTTCGCAGTTCATATATTTGCGCGCAACAACGAACTTTCGTGCAAGGGACGGCAGGATTTTAAAACAATAAATATTAATACGTATACAAATTGAAACTGATGTACGTATATTGACAATTGGAGCTCGTACAAATGGCTTAAATACATGGTATTATTATTCTACGTATTATTAGATTATTGTTGTTATATAAGGGAGACAGCTCTTTCATTGAGATGTCAACAGCGCTGTTATTAAAAAGAACAGCAAATTAAAACAAATCCCTCCAGACGACTGCATTGGTCGATACTTCTTAAGTCTAGAGATGCCGAACTCTGATCAAGGAGTAGTGTGTTTTGAACTGCCCTCTAAGGACCTCTCTGACCAAAATCATGCTGACCCTCCCCTCCACTTTTGTAATATTCGTTTCATAATGCTATTCCTTCCTTAATTGCCAGGCCAGCTGAATAGTTTCTGCCCTTATTCTTTTAAGTTCAAATGTTCAAGTGATATATAATTAAAAATAATGGCACGAAATAGTATAGTATAGACATGAAATTTATTTTTACTTTCCATGCTTAATTATTCTTTTCATTTTCTAAAATATAGTATGCACAATTACTTTGGAGTCATAAAAAGATATTATTCATTCTCAGTTTGCTAATTAAGTACTACCATTTTGGAGAACTTACATAGCTACTTTGATGTTTTCCAACCCGCTATATAATATTAATTTTACCAACAGGTCAACGGCGAATTTCACGCACATCCAAAAATAGAATCTTTTATTCCGCCATATCTCAGACAAGTTTGTTACCTGCTCACCCCTTCCATTTGAAAATCATCAATGTTTTAGACTTTTTATTTCGTTTCAAAATTTTGCAGGTCTATAAATCTTGGTCAAATTCCTTTCTCTTTCAGTGAAATATACTCTTATTTAATAAACGCGCGTATAATTATTTTAGAAAAAGTACCTCAACTAACTGCAGCTATATCTTTATTTTCATCATCTATTATTTTCACATATCATTTTTCGCCTATAAAAGGGAGATTAAACGATGGTATTTTAGCCGAGGCATAACGATAATTTACATTAATTGAATTGAAAACAACCGAATTGAAATGGGACCTTGATTTCTCTAAATGTACACATGTTAAGCTTTTGCTCACTCTCCGGATGATTCGTGGAAACAAACAGAATTGGACTGCGGAGACAAATGATCAGGATTCCTCTGCTGTTTCCCTCAAGTCCATCCAAGAAATGGGCCTGTTTCAGTTGCCCCTCTTTACATTCCATATAGAAACAAAGCTCAGGGCCCAATGAACACAATAGTCCAGTACTATTAATAGTTCTTTTGTCATGATGGGCGACACCACCAGATAATGAACAGATGTAATATGGCTTTGCTAGTTAATGCAAAGTAACAGACGAGACTGAAAATTGGTAAATAGAAGAACGGGCTCGCATGAATTGAAACCCTACGAGACGTCTAAATCAAACCAGTGAAGAAGGGGACGCCCGTCCGAGCCAGCCAAGCATCCGCCTGCAGGAAGTTATCCGCCGTGAAATTAGCGGCATCCGTAGCATTAATCAGATGATAACCAGGCCACGTCACTCTGTTCCCAGTGTCCGAACCGGGCCCTCTGTTGTCGTGTTCTGCGTAGTACAGCGTATCCAAAGCAAAATCTCCATCCCATTCCCGCCAGCCCGCAGCCTCTATCAAACTGTCCATGAAACTCTGCATATAAACCGTCCTCGAGTACTGCTTCCATGGCCTCCCCAGGTAAGTCCTCACGGCCGTCGCGTTCTGGAGAGCATCCATGAGATCGTCCGCAGCCTTTATAGTGGCGTTTTGTATGGAGATGCCTGTGTTCTGGTTTGGGTCAACTCGACCTTGCGCTGTGATAGCATTGAATTGTCCCGTCATGGGCAACCGTGGATATATGTTGCAGTTTTGTAATACGACGGCCGCGTTCCCGAATATGAAGTCGACCGTTCCATATATGTCACATTCTCTATAAAATTGTCGCATAGAATGCGTATACAGGGTGTCTTGGTAACCCTCGAAACTGCAGCTGTAGAAGACAGACAAGTCTGCCCCACTTCTTAATGCAACTGCTTGCCTTTTGATCGGCCCTGCCGTGTTTCTGATTGTTATGTTCACTGCTACGAATCCTTGTCCTACCACAACTGCAAAAATCCAATTGTGGCTTGCTTATCAGGCCTTACTCGTTCATCAAATGTCTTTACAAAATACGCAGTCAAGCAGAACATCTATTATATGTATTATATATTTGTTGTCTTACCAAATGTTGCTGAGTTGAATGTTGTCCACCCATCCGCAACACTGCGATTGCCGGTGATCACTGTGCGATTGATTCCATCTCCCAGAATCATCAAGTTCCGTTTGTTTTTGTCTATGTTTACGTATTCTTGGTACACGCCCTCCGTGATATAAACCAAGAAATAGCCTTGGCCAGCGGCTGTTTTATTGGGGGCGGCCGCTATGGCGTCGTTAATGGTGGTGTAGTTTCCGCTTCCGTCCTGACTAACGACCGCGATGTCCCTTATGACGACGCTTGTGATGTCAGTCAGAGTCTGGAGCAATTTCCTCCCGTGTCTTCTGGCATGCTCATATACGTCACGTGCAGGCTTTCTCATCTCCAAAGGCAAACGTCCATTCCGGAAACCTAAATTTCTTCCATTACCGTGCGATGACGGTCTGTTCTTCTTTTTAGGGACCCAGCCCTTCACGAACAGAGCAAGAGAGACACTGTGAAGGTTAGTGTCGTTCAAGAGTGGGACGGAAAGATCGTCCTTCACTTTTGGATCTGAAGCCGTCGTCTGAAGGCCATCCAAACAAGTCTGTTGGTTTGTGAGAACGGCACTGAGCATAGTTTGAATATCGTCGGCTTGAGAATAGGGAAGAACATAGCTGGATCGATTGACGGTGGGGTAGGAAGTCGACAAGAATTCATAGGTTAGTTGAGAGAGGGATTGACAATCTTCAAGAGCTCGAATTGTAGACTGAGACAAATAGGAGGGAGACAGAAGATAGGAGTCGACTAAGTTGAGGAACTTGTGGCTGTGAGATAAGGATTTCCTAAAAGAGATACGTCCATAGTCATAGACGTTGTTGCCGTGGTGATGAGCAATAACATGTTTGCAATAAGAAGGGTGTTGTGTGTTGTGGCAGACGGTTTCTGGAGGAACGTGAGCTCTTCCATGCTGACGATGGCGCACTGCCACAGAAAACGACACAAACGAGGTAAGGAATATGTAAAACGATGTGAGAGCCAGGAAGGGCAAGAGCTTGAAAGCCATATTATTGTTGGGCTCTGAATAAAAGGAAGATAGATATTGATCGAGGTGTGTAATATATGGGGATGTGAGTTGCTTATTATATAGCGCGGCCGGGCCTCTTGATTTGTGTAATGTTGAGAAATGAGTTTCCGAGTAATTTGTATTTGAAGCAAGTCATAGGGAAAGTAGTCAGCTTAGTTATTTTGTCTTAGGAATGAAGGGATTCCATACAGCAGGGCGCGTCCACATGTCAAAGCTGATTGGTCGCCATCATCCCACACACAGCCATTATGTTAGCATTTATCTGATTTTGTAGTTTCATCAGGAGAAACAAACGTACGCACAAGTCACAGTGCGTTCATGTATCCAAATATCCGTGGGGATAAGATCCGATCCTTGTGTTGGTTTTTAAGATTGTTAGGAGCCAGCTGCTGGGTGATGGATTGCATTACCAGCAGCAAATATACAGAACAGTGCAGAAAATAAATGAGATCAGTTAGGGCGGCCTTGTTGAGATGATGATATATACGCGAATGAATGTTTTCATATTGGAGACGAGAGACTGACACGTGGACAGGCAAAGTTAGGTATCGTCTTTCCTTGGTTGTGTTGAAAAGGTAGGAGCGCGCATCTTTCAGCCTTGTTTGTTGGAGGCGTCATGTTATTGTTAATAAACGAGCATGTGGAACAGTTTTAAAGCCAGCCGTCTATAACTCCACTCTAAAGGCTTCCAGGGTCAACGTATTTCTTGCATTTATGTATTTTTTCATCAACGACCACGAATTTATTTCCTAATATAACACATTAGGGATTAATTTCATCGTCTGTATACCCAGGGGAGGAAGAGGAATGATGATTTTTTTTTTTTGGTTTGTCTCATGACACTACAACAGGCAAGAAAACTAATTGCTAATGGGTATTTTTAAATAATTAGACTTGTTGGGGGGGGGGACACCGAATAAGTTACAAATTTCTAAATTTGACTTCAGATACTGTATGTGTTCCGGGCATGACTGTTGAACTTCAAGTCACCTGTACGGTTCGATTGAATATACATTATATCAATATTCGGTCCGATTCAAGACTTTTTTAAAAAACAAAAACCCAAGGAATAAAGTGATTTTTTTAACAAATTTAGAATTACTATACTTAATAATTTTCTTAAAGCTGTCTTCCACAAAAAGTATGGAGTAGAATTCCAGCCATATTCCATTCGCCACGCCTTTTTAATCAAAGAAGGCCTTTATTTGAAACCTTACTCAATCATGATTTACAATGATATGAGCTGCAATTAATGCTAAGGATTTTTAAATTTTCTAACGTAATTATATAAATTTATAAAGTAAACAATACGAAAATGTGATGTCATGTGCATCAAAAACCAATTATTGACTTCGGTAAAAAAAAACAATTATTGAGATAATAATTTATTCAAAGTACTATATATATTCATATAATTTAAATAAATGAAAGGCACTTAATTTACATGATATTTCGGGCGGAATGAAATTACTCAAATTAGCGTTACGCAGAATAACACATCAAAAATAAAAATCAATTATATCCAAGTCGGATCATTTTGTGGCCTTTTCCCTTGGACAGGTTGGGCCCATGATATTCCGGTCTGGTCAGTTCTGGAGCTAATGGCCAGCTTCCTCAGTTTCATCTTCATCTGCTGTTTACGTTGTCCTTCCGGTCCCATCCCTACAAAAATAACATGTTCCTCACTCATTGACGCGTGAAGCCCAAGGCCATGCACGACCCTAATTTTCAGTTGTGCTCGTTAGTGTTCCAATGTGCATGGCCCTTTTTGAAAACATATGTTGCCTGAAGGGGCTTCCCCACCAATCCCATACCAGTTTCATGAAGCTTGCGGGCCGCAGGGGAGTTAATACTGTCCTCTGTTGGTGTTTCCTTCCTCTTTTAACTTCATGTCATCTTCGGCTTTCAAATCTCTCGATTCTCCTCTGCCTCCTGTTGTTTCTTCTTGTTATTTGACTTTTACGTCATCTTCATCCTTAGTGCGGAAAACCCAATAATTTAAAACGAAAATACAAATACTAGTAGGGCTTTACGCTGGCAACAGGATATATAAGTTATACTTCACGATCAATTTTCTTTGTCCAACTCCTCTGCGTTATTAGTTTTCTTCTTGTATTTTCGTTGCACAGACGATGTGAATATCATGACAGGTGAAACCAGACATATCAAAAGACGATATCATATCATGCATTCAGATAATTAACTAGCAATCGCTAGCGAGGCAGATCCAATTGAGGGGTGAGCACCATGAAATGAGGCGCACTTTATCTTTGCTTATGCTGGTTATTTCTCCGAAGACTAAGAAAAAAAACTGGAAACAACAGAAATAGCATATGGAATTTTTTAGTTTGCCGTGAAGAGCCCATCCAGATAGGGAACTCCAGTCCGAGGCAACCAATCATCCGCCTGCAGAAAGTTAGAAGCTGCGAAGTTAGCTGCATCCGTAGCATTAATCACATGGTAACCCGGCCAGGTCACCCTATCACTAGTATTAGCTCCAGGTCCCTTGTTCCCAAACTCAGCGTAATACAAAGTGTCAAGTGCGAAGTCCCCACTCCATGCAGACCACCCTGCAGGATCAATCAGACCATCCAAGAACGACTGCATCACAACTGTCTCGAATACTGCTGCCATGGCCTTCCAAGATAAGTCTTTACGCTTCCACCACTCGCGGCTAAGTCATCGGCAGCTTTAATGGTGCAGTTATGGATGGAAATGCCTGTGTTCTGATTTGGGTCTGTTCGTCCCTGAGCAGTGATGGGATTAAACTGTCCCTGTAATGGAAGGCGAGCATAGATGTTGCAGTTCTGCAGAACAACTGCTGCGTTTCCAAGTATGAAATCTATTGTGCCGTAGATGTCGCATTCTCTGTAAAACTGCCTCAGTGAATGTGGATACAGAGTGTCCTGGTACCCTTCAAAGCTGCACCTGTAGAACGTGGATTGGTCTGCCCCACTTCTCATTGCTACTGCTTGAAACTTGCTTGGCCCTGCTGTGTTTCTGAATGTCATTCTTGCTGCTACAAACCCCGTTGCTACCACAGCTGCAATTCAACGCATAATCAGATTTTCAGCTTCTAAATATCATTTCATCATCCTTGTGTTTTCATCTTTCAAATATTTGGTGAGAAAGCCTTTTTTCGCAAATTAATGCGCAAGAGAGCTTTTTCCTTACCAAATGTTGGCGAATTGAATGTTGTCCAGCCATCGCCGACGCTGTGGTTGCCCGTGATAATTGTGCGATTGATTCCATCTCCGATCATCATGAGATACGGCTTGTTGATGGGGATGGACACGTATTCTTCATACACGCCCTCTGTGACATAAATCAAGAAATACCCATCACTTACATTGTTGTTAATCGGAGCTGCAGCGACGGCATCGTTGATGGTGGAGAAATTTCCACTCCCGTCTTGACTCACAATTACTATGTCACTAATCAGAACACTCTCTTCGTCATTTCATCGTCTTCATGCTCCTTTCTGCCTCTGATTGAGTCATAGATGGCTCTCGTTCTATTTGACATCTTCAAAGGTAAACGACCATTTCGAAAACCTGCATGCCACCCTTTGGAATTCCAGATTGGCTTGCTCTTTTCCTCATGTACCCACCCCTTTGTAAACAGAGCCAGAGACAGACTGTGGAGCTTAGTGTCATCAGAGAGGTGGCCTAAAAGCCCATTCTCAGTGCTCATATCGGAAGTCGTGCTGATTATTCCGCCCAAACAAGTCTGGTGGTTCGTTAAAATGGCACTGAGCCAGGAATGGGCATCATCAGCTTGGGGCTTGAGAGAGTTTCAGGAGCCTTCATGACAATCTCATTGGACTTGGATAAGTATTCCACGTTAAGTTCGGAGAGAAATATACAGTCTTGAATTGCACGAATTGTGCCCTGGGATAAAGTGGTGGAGTGGTTAAGAAGATAGGACTTGGCAAAGTTCGAAAAGTGACGGGTTTGAAATAGCGATTTTTGGATGGAGAACCTGCCAAAGTCGTGCATTTGAGCGTGTTTCCATGGAAGCACGGCTCTGCAATAAGATGGGTCTGGGGTGGCGTTGCATATGGCATCTGACGGAACAGGGTGGTTATGAATTCATCTGCAGTAGCAAGGAATGCGAAGAGGGGAAGAAGGAAAGTTGACAATGTGGCTTTGAACAAGACATTCGAAGCCATTATGATGGTGTTAAATGGAAATATGACCGCGAGAATTTGCTGGATTTTCAGGTCCATTTATAGGGAAAGGCTGGAGATTACTTGTGATCAGCTCTTGTTAAGCTGATTCAGTGCTAGATGATGCGTGATTAAAGAAGATTAACTAGCTAGCTAGGACCTAGGCGAAGTGCAGTGTAATCTATGAACAATTTAATATTATCATTTGTTTTATAATTACCTATTTAAATACTTAAAGCATTAAAACACTCCGTCAAACTCCGTCCGTGAGTATTGCATGGAAGTCAACTTGAGATTAGCAGACTGGCTTCCATCAAGAGGCTGTGTAGATAAAAGATATCACGTTACACATAAAAAAATTCTGGAATTCTGAAAATGTGTTTCAATCGTGCTGGGAATATATAGGCTGAGCTGGTATGGTTATTTTGTCAACGTTGTGTGTTGTTGGTGGGAAGTCACCCCACGATTTCCTTCTATAAGAATGCAGCTGAGATATTACAGAAAATTATCTAATAAATATTACCTTTGGGTTTTAATATAAAACTAATGAATAATTTGGAAAGATTAAAAAAA
>NW_021633337.1:0-39058 GCF_004799145.2 Neltuma alba | reverse complement strand
ATGAATAAAATTAGAACTGAAACATGTACATTAATTAAAAGACGGCACGGTTCACAAGACTTCTATGTCTCCTAAAATGTTCTAACGTAACGGCCACAATCTTTTTCTTTCCTCTTGGATCAATTTGGCAAGGAGTTCTACTTTTATGCGCGGAAATCAAACATTAGGTCGGACGAGTTGACTCGAAAAAATCGACAACCCGGCTACTTATTCGATCTGGTAACCAATTTACCCGGTTAAAACTCGACCCGGTGTAACTCGATCTGCCGAGCATGCTCAGTCCTTCTCTTCACTACTGTTCATTTCATTCGGTTTGTGGATGAGTTGATGTTCACTTCAGTCAATCGCATTCCAACTTCATTACTGTGCAGCTTATTTTATTTACGAGATGTTCGGATGGAAACAAAACTATTGTTTAAAAACGTTTTTTAAATAAATATGTAGAAAAAATTTATATCGATTTACGAAAAATATTTCTGAAAAGTATTTTTACACTCATCCAAACTCTTCTGCTGTGATTCAATGTATTCAATGTGGTTTGATTGCATTTCGACTATCTAATTAATATACTACTCTCAGTTCTAAATATAGATTTTAATTTGTATATGTAGTTTATGTTGCACCACAAAATATGTCTTATATATAGATACAGAATAATATTATTTTATTCATCTACCTAGTTTAGATATTTTGTATTTTTGTTGGGCCAACCTTACTTTACACGTACTCAAAATACATTTTGGTTTCACAAATTTCATGCAATGATACAGAAAGTTGAAAACAAACATCTTCATTATTTTTTGTGAATATTTCCTTAAAAAAATAACCCGGCGATTTAATATTTATTTTAAAATTTAAAGATTATCAAAATTAGTTTCACTATATTTCAATCATTTATTATTATAAATTATAAACTATTGTTGGCTCAAAAAATAATAATAAAAGATATAGCATATCACCTATTATAGGAGAATATCTTAATATCATAATCTAAATTCATCATTCTTCCTGAGCTATAATTAGACCCAAATAAGAAAAAAAAGGCTGAAAAATAAACTTAAATTTGGGCTGACAGATATATAGAAATTGGAAAATGAGCTGTATCAGAGGAACCGGTGCCCGGGCTGCAAAAAATAACACGGTAGGACATCTGGCAACGGGCACTTCCCGGTAAAGGTAACAGCTAAGGTCCCATTTCCATCCAGCCCTCCACGGTGTTTTTCCGTTACCCTTAGACATATATAAATCCCACTCCCTCACCTCCTCCTACTTGCTTCCCCCACCCGGTCCCGTAGGCCTGTAACGCCACGACGGCGACGAGAGGGAAGGATAACGTTATTCACGCCACACCCTAACCCCACCGCTTTCATCCTCATCAACCATGCCTACGGGGCCACCCGAAGCCAACGTGGTCGAATGTGACGGTGCCGGAAGCGACGATGCGGCGTTCGCCAAAGAGGGCTGCTGTTCAGGATGCCGTGCTTGGGATACAATTCGTCTCTGTCTTCGTCCGCACATGGATCCATGTGGTGGGAGAGGATGCGGAGCCCCGAGAGCAAGGATCACTGGTGGAGTCGTGGGTGGAAGAAATTGCTGAGAATGCGAGAATGGTCGAGATCGTCGCTGGACCTAAATGGAAGACCTTCATCCGCCGCTTCAATAAAGGAAAGTCTGGTGGATATACAAAGCAAGGCTCGTTCCGGTACGATGCATCTAGTTACGCCCTTAACTTTGACGAAGGCCAGGACGGTGAAGAAGATTACTACGTCAACAATTTCTCGACCAGGTATGCGTCGATCCCAGCGTCGGCGAAGTCGTCGATGGACCTCGGCAAGGACGGGCCCGCATTCGCGTGAGGAGGGTTTTGGATTTTGGGAGATTGAGTTCTTGCGTGAAGGGTCCGAGGTTGGAGCTTTTTTCGGACCGGAGCCAATGGAGGTGGATCCAGGGTGTTTACGTTCCTTCAGGCTCCTGTGGTCTCTTCTATTTTCACGAGTTCCCCCCCCCCTTCCCAATTTTTGTTGTATAAATCACAATCATAAATGTAAGCAACTCAAGAAATAAAAAAAAATCTTAAAAGTAGAAATCTTCCAATTGATTTAAAATATGTTTGATATGATGCTCCCCTGGGCTGGCAATAATGCTCCCTTGCTTCTTATATTTTTTTAATGTACAAACTAATTTCTATTACATAAGAGGAAAACGTATAAACTTTTTTTTTCCTGATATTAAAAAACGCATAAACTACTTTTCTGGAACTTCAAGCTTTAATGTGAGCATTTAACATGCCAAAATTATCCTGGCTTTTCAGTGCTTAACGGATACGAACCGAAAAATATAACACGAGGGGTGCGATTGCAAATGCCCTTTCTCAGGATCAAAAGGCTAACGAATACGTATTAACGCCTCACTTTTTTTTTTTTTTAAATATCAATTCAACTTGAAATTGATACATAATGTAAAACTTTTATCTTTTTTTTTTTACCAGAAGTAAAACTTTTATCATACAGAAATGAATAGGCCGTCAGACATTGTCAAGCTCGAATCAAGCTGCTGCTGCTTTTCCTTTTTCTTTTTTTGGGTAAATCTCTGATCAAACTTATATGCGGGGTTTCAACGCATAAAGGTTCGGCTCAAATGACTGATCCGGAAAAGTGGATTGAAGGGAATAACCGGTAAAATTCAAGAAGCTATAATAATGCAGCCAGTACTCTTAATTTTTTCAAATTATTCAACTGAACTCTGAATCCCATATATATTTAGAATATCTTAATTTTTAAATTAATTTGCTTAACTTATAAATAGATATATAATCTAAGCAATTCAAAAAATTATATAACATATATTATAATTAAGTAATTTTTTAGTTGAAAAAAATTAAAATCAAGTAATTTTTAAATTTCTTAATTTTATCAAATTACTCAACCAGAGATAGTATATATGTTTTGAAGAAATATATACGTAGGTATTAGCATATATGTATACGCTCTTCTAGTTCACTGCATATATCATTTTCAAGCTTTTGTGTCTTGAATATGAATCTGATTTGATAATTTTTAGAAGATTTATTTATATAATTAATTATTAGCATCATGAGTAAGCAATGTGGTCTTTTACTTTTAATAAGAGACTTTTGACAAGTCAACTTCTATTTGACTATTCTTCTTATCGTGCTTAAGTGGGTAAATTGAAATTGCTTTCTCCCATCCTAGAAGATAATAGGAGCACCTACATTAATATTAAATATAAGATCTAAATTATAATTTCTTTCGGTCAAGTCCCTCCCATTGATTGTGTATATAAAAAAGGATTTTTATTTTTTTAAATAATTTTTTTTAATATTCATAAATTAATCGTGCGGTTTTACGTAGCTAAGGCTAGAGATAGTATGTTATATAAGCAAAAGGGAGCATTTATAATAGCATAAACAGTACTGCCTCCGATTCTATTTATAAAATGTTATTTGTAATTTATAAATAACATTTTATTTGTAGTTCACTCAAATTCATTATATATAAATATTCTGTCCATCCCTTGAAGAGAGAGTTTCAGCACGAATGGCAATTGGAAAAGTTGACCATGACAGAAGTTGCTCTCCCCAGGCCAAAAAACGGTAACTAATTGTTTGTATATGGTCCCCTCTCGCAACCCCCATGATGCCACACCGACCACCCCTCCCATTCATCAAATTCAAAATTTAAACTACAACAACTCACACTATTTCCCTTTTCTTTTGAAATAAACTAGTACGGGCTGTTTGGCAACTTCAAAAAATATCTCTCAGAAATATTTTTTTTAAAACGAGACAAATTCTTATACATATTTATTTGTAAACTATAAAAACACTTCTAAAACACTTTTTACTTTGCTCCTACAAGCAGCTTAAGCGAATCAATCTCACCTCAATTCCCCCGTCAGCCACAACACTAAAACTGGGCATATTCAATGTACAATATCCATAGACATGCTCTCTATTTTTGTAATCCATTCCGCTTACTCTGCAGTTTCAACAGGGCTCATTCTTGAACTAACCACTTTTTCGGGACTAATAATCCATCATCATGAGCGTTGACAAGTATTAAATGCGGGCGTTAAATTTCAACATGAACACATGGGAGGGATTACTAATTGACCCCACGTCATTATCACTACTGGAGCCAATTTTTTTGAATCAAAACTCATCTCACAAAGATAGATAGCTTCTGTCACTTCCCAGCTTTCATAGATCCCACCACCAGTGAACAACTGTCCACCCTACAAGATCCACCGATTCAAGACTATGCTTTAAAAAAAAAAAAAGTTGTATTCACATTCTCCCAAAAGAGCCTTAAACAAAGCAAAAGCAGATTCAAAGAAGCCCAGCACCGCAAAAGCCATGAAAAATTAATAAAGCAAACGCACTTGCCTCCCGCCAATATATCCTTGAGACTCACACAATCACATTCACAGCCCCGCTCTGAAGAAATAGGCTCCACACCCAAATTCAACCAACTATCGTAAATCTGCCAGTAGTAATTAAAGAGTTTAAGAAGAAGAAGACGAAGCTCAGAGAATGTGTGCTCTGGAAAAGAAATGCCTTTACTTTTCCACACCAAGTATTTGTTGTTTGAAGAGCCGAAGGCAACCGACAAGATCAGACTAACATTTGCTATTACATATCAAGAAGAAGAAATATCTGTTGTTTGAAGAACCGAAGGCAACCGACAAGATCAGACTAACATTTGCTATTACATATCAAGAAGAAGAAACTCTAGTATCTTCACACGGAAGATCTGTGGTCGTAATAATATCTCAACTCAAAAATCACAATGCATCCAAGATATACCACAATCAATCATCATAAATTCAAAACTGGAATCCCAAAAGGAAAATGTTTGATCAGCGGATTAAGATGGTTAAACGTGATGAGTAAGAGAATCATGGGGATGAATACCTGTCATGTTCCTTCTGTTTTTCTCATCCATGGCAGGTCCGTATTAAGAGAAGATGGCATGCCCATCCCCATTTGATCTTCTTCGGACGAAGTAGAAAACTTGCTCTTCTTGGACCACTGCCAGATCTTGGAAACAGAATAGCTCTCACCTTTACTCACACTTCTAATCTTCTTTGCTTCCTCCATGGAAAGCTTCTCAGATTGTTCTTGTCCTTCTATAAGCCTTACCTCGCGGCCTGGACGGTCATGGTTCAAGGCAATTCGGAGGTCTGAATTGCCTAACACATACTGGTAAGATCCCATTGAGTAGCATCTTCTTGCATCTAAATTACTGCTACTCGTCTCTCTCCTCCACCCTCCCCCGCCTCCACATTCAGCCTTCTGAACTTACCAAGTTTTACAGGCAACACTCCTTTCTCTACGGTTTCTTCAATTTCAACAGTTTTTTGTCTAAAACTTGTGAACCCGTTTTCAGCGTTACACCCATCCTCTTCCCTTAGATCGTCAAAATCGTACATGGGGTTTTCAATTGAAAACCCAGGATTTAAAAGGGTTCCTCTACAAAGTGGACATGTGGAATTGGATAGAAGCCATGTGTCTATACAATTGATGTGAAAGGCGTGACTGCACATTGGAAGCAATCTGAGCTTGTCCTTCTCTGAAAACTCACACAGGCACACAGCACAGTCAAATGGTTCTTTCAGACCAACTATCTCTTTATACTGGAAAACAGGAAGTGCGTCAATGAAAGCTTGATCCAGACCAGAGTCGTGAAGATTGAAGAGCTGTTGGAGTTGTCTTTGAAGAGCATCGGAGGTTGAGATTTCCTGGTGTCTATTAGACTCAGATGCCGAGGAAGATGGGTGCTTTATGAGAAATCTAACAAGCAGGTGTAGAAGACCAGAAATAAAAAAGAGCACGGCTAGAATCACTATAATGAAAAGAACAGCCGGACTAATTCTAGTACCAGACGAGGAAGAAGACCCTGTTTCTCTGTGGAAAGCACCAGGATATGGAGGCGAAGATGAAGGCAAAACAGGAGGTGGGTAGCTCGAGTAAACATCTTTTTGCTGGATTTGATGATGAATCCAAGATATCTTCAAGTGGGTATGGTTAAAAAACCACTTATGATACATGCTTTCTGACATCCCGCAGATCATAAAGGGAGACCCGTGAAACATGCTCTCAACAATTCATCATAGAACACAATCATAATAACGCTTTGACACTAGACAGAGCCAAAATCGTCGATTTCTCAGCTTTTACTCTCACAATCCAGAAAATAACTGTCCTGTGAGGGAGAAGCAGATGCGGAAATAACGCTATAACTTCGAGTACCTTTATGTTTTTAAACAAAGAACACAAAGCTTCGAAGGGCAGAATCAGTGATTAAGCAATCATGAGAGATAAACTGAAGTATTGTATCCTCCCATTAAATCTGGAAATCAACTTACCTCTGTTTCTGGGTAGCTCACCACTACTGCGCTTTGTCAAAACGTCATGGAACTAAAATTTGAAAAATGAAAACGCAACTTTCTAGAGGCGCCAGGTTCGAGAAGAACAATCAGCAGAGGCTTAGGGGCAGGCTTTTGAGTTTGGTTAAATAGCTAAGGTGCGTTCGAGAAGATGGGGAAAGTGAAATGTCATGAGCTCTCGCTTGACTCTGTCGCTCGACCTCAGGAATTTTTCTCTCTGCAGTCTCTATCAGTGGTCATAGCCAATGCACCCGATGAGGTCCGAATCTGGCACCAGTTTCCGAAGTGGGACGAAAAGTATGACAAAAAGAAACACCAGCAGATTTAATAGTCCCACCCGCCATGGTGGAGCGTGCAAGTCAAATTCGTCGGTTCTCAGTCATCAGGCTTGATTTTTGTCAAGGAACAAAAAGACCGGAACAGGAACTAAACCAGTCGTAATAGTAGGTCAAGAGTTATTGGTCAGACCGAAGGTTGGACCAGTCATGTAAAAATAATAGAATTTAATTGACAACATTAAAATAGAACAAAATTTATAAATAATAATCACTAAAAAAAAGATAGGAAGTTACAAATACAATTTAAATGTTTAATCATAGCAAACAAACATTAATAAAGTACATATCTTTATCCTTATGCAAAATCAAAATATATAAATGCATTCGTATCATTAGAATAAAACAATTCTAAATTCAGCTACCTATTTGACTCTTCTTCAACCTCAAAGATCGAATTCAGATTTCATATCAGTCTCACAGCTGGAACAAGAGCAAATTGACAAATTCATCAACCTATTTCAGTGTTCAGAATTCAGATTCATTATTTATAAAAATCAAATTCAGTTTCAAACTTTCAATTCAGCACTTTAGCCTCAGGCGTGCGAAAATGCAGAAGGCAGAACACAGAAGCACAACCAAGGAAGGAAAAAGCAGAACATATCGAACTAAAAGAAAATAACTAACTAGTAACTAGACAACAAAAACACAGAAGCTAAAAACAAGTAGAAACTAGAAAGAGAAGGAAGATCTTACGGGCTACGACCATGGTTCTGCCACTGTGAAGAAGAAATGACGATGGGAAGAGATGAGTTGTTGCTGTGACTTGCAAATCCGATTAAAGAATTGAGAACGATGACCTGCTACTTCAACCAAGACGACATCACGCGAAGGCCAACGAGCTCCGACGATGAAGAAAACGACGGTTCAATAAGGGTGGATTTTGGCTAGGGATTTTTGATTTGGGGGGAGGGAAGAAAACGGTGAAGCTCAAAGTGAAACCTGAAGGTTTGATTGTCTGATGCTGAGCTTGTCGTTTCCTCAGTTGAAGGTTTAAAAAAAAATTAAAAAAAACCTTCAAATCGGGCAACCCATCAACTAGACCGGTTGCCCGGTTTTGACTGGTTGAACCGGTTTTTAAACGGTTCAGTTGGGAGGCAGTTTTTTCATTGAACCAAATCGGACCAGCCACCGATTCACCAGAAAACCAGGGAATCGGCCGGTCTGGTCCTTTTTTTTTCCATGATTTTTGTTCTTTCTTTTGGCATGTATTGCTTGGCGTCTCACACTAATGCATTTATTTTTTAATTATTAAATCATTCTCCATCTATTTTAAAATCCTGTCTGTTAACTTATTCTTATTTAAAAATAAGATGTTTAAATAGCCAAAAATATTTATGAAAGAGCATTTAATATTTGGGAAAAAAAAATTCTCTTATATACCTTTTTTATTTTTGTAGCAAAAAAAATCTTAGTTGTTATTCGTAGTCAAGTTTAATAGTTAAATTATATAATTTGATCAGTATTTTTAAATATTAAATTTAACTGTAAATAATAGTTCAGCATAAAAATATTATGAGATAAAATTTTTAAGACATATAAAAATAAAAAAATTAAAATATTAAGTGCTCATTTATAAATATTTTTAAGGTGTTTACAAATTTTAAAGTGCATTCTATGCGACCAGTCAACCTCACAATTTGACAAATCTCATGAGCGGGGGGAAAAGTAGGTTCCTCTCGAACAAAAAGAGAGAATGCTGTCTTCAGTGTCTTGTTCTTTTAATGAGTATGTCACTTTCAAGATATTTTAATAGTTTCTTATATATATATATTTTTGGGATAATTAATCTCCAAGTCCTTATAGTTTATTTGATTTTTAATTAGATCCTTATAAAATTTTTCTTTTTATCATATCCTTTTACTTTCGTGTGTTTTTAATTAGGTCCTTCTTTTTTTTTTTTTTCTTTTTATCAGGTCCTTATAGTTTCACTTATTTTTTAATTAGGTGCTTTGTAGTTTTTGAAAAATTATTTATTAACTTTATTCTTTAAAATTAATTTCATTTTTAAATTAATAATTATATAATTGGACAAAATAATTAATGTAATCATTTAGTAATTAATAAATAATCAGAATAAATTATACTTAAATATAAATTATTTATAATCATATTTTAATTTTAGATAAATTTATTATTATAATTTGAATTTTACAATTATAAAAATTCGAATTGAAAATAAATAATATATTTGTTTAACTAAAAATTTAAAAGAATATTAACATAAGATTGCTACAATAATTTACTATTTTTAAAATGTTATTATTTGTAAAATAAAGAATAAAAACTACAAGGACCTAATTAAAAACAAAGTAAAACAATAAGGATCTGATTAAAAGAAAAAAAATTATAAGCACTTGATTAAAAATATATGAAAGTATAAGGATCTGATAAAAGAAAAAAAATTATAGGGACCTGATTAAAACCAGTTGAAACTATAAGGACCTGTATATTAATTATCCCTATATTTTTTAATAATGTTGTTTTTCAATAGATAGAAACAATTCTCTTTAAAACAGTCAACCGGCTTTTTCAGTCTACAGGATATTTAGATAGAATCAAAATTATAATTTTAAAAATAATTTTACTATATATAAAATAAATATATTGAAAAGTTTATCTTAATTTATGAAAAAAAACACTTTTAAAAAAAATATTTTTCTTAATTCCAAACACTCCCTACATCTAGATTTTAAGCTCTCGGACTTTAACCATCACGTCGGGTTACTTTAGAAAGAAGATGAGATGGAATGACACGTGAATAGAGATTAAAAATTTAAGATTTGATTATACATAAAAGAACAGTGTCATAGAATTGTTGGAGTAAAATCATGTATTAATTATTTTTACAAAATTAATTTTTTTTTACCCATGTTATTGCAAAATTAAATTTCCCTACGTTACGTGCGCAAGCTAATCCCTGTGCTTATCATACATACCTGTTGGTCCCATAATCTTATGCCATAATTTAAACAAAAAACAAAAAAATTTGAATTTACAGCATATTGAAAATACTTTTGAATGTACAGCGTATTCAAAGTTTTTTTGTAATTTATGAATAACCGTTTGGGTTTTTATTTTATATTGATATTGATGAAAAATCGATATGGACATCAATAATGTTGATGATTAATATTGATTGATTTTTAACTGACTAACAGCTGTAACTGGTTGTCATGAATAAATTGATTGACAGCAGCTGAATACCAATTTTTTTAATTAAGAAACTGAATTTTTCCAAGAAAATCAATACTAATAATATTCATCATTACTATCAGTATTAATATGAACATTTTTTTCACACGTGTCTTCTTCTCGCCTTGCCTTCTTTAGAGTGATTTCTTGCCAAACTTCAACCTCTAGCAATGCGGTAATAGATGCGTCAAACAAGTATTCTTTCAGGTAAGCGAAGTTTACGAGAAACGGAGTTCGAACTCGTATGTCAGTCTCCAGGTAACCGACTTCAAGCTTCGTGTAACTACTTTTCCGATTTTTAATATAAGATCTATTTAACTAATTTAATTAGATTAAAAAAGTTAGATAAGTTAGTTAATTATAAAAAATGTGACACTTTTTTTTTAAAATACTATAATCATCTTTCTTAATACCTCATCTTCCTCTTCTACTTGATTATGGTTGAGGGAGTATCCATAGGGGTAATTTAGAAAAAATTAATAAATATGAGAAATGGGTCTTATATTTAGAATCAAAACCAACTCAGTAATTAAGTTTTATATTAAGAATCAGAAGAATATATAATTATCCCTGCCCTACAAGTTAGGATTAGGGTGCAAAGGCATTGACAAAATCAACAAGTTCAAACCCGGCTATCTGCACATTTAAGGCTTTTATGTGCTTGTTTGGCATCACGGTAGAAATTTCCTATAAGCACATTTCACGTAAGCTAAAGCAAAACTCCTCTCACATATTTACCTCGTATTCTGTAAATTATTATTGAAAAACTACTTATAAACTACTTATAAGCTGCTCCAAACGGACACTATTTGTGGAAAGGAACCCGTTTCAAGCTAGGGGTGTAGCTAGGCCTCATTATACGGAATCTAGAGATACTTACTTTTTATAAAATGAAGCAACTACTGATCTTCTAACACTAATCTTTAAGCTGAGGATATTCCCATTTCATACAACTAAAGTTTGATAATTAAAGTGAATGGGTAATTTCGTAGCCCAAAAATTCTCTTCAGAGCTCTAGCCTCCTATGATGGTGATTAGCAATTGCAGCTTCAATGATTGAAGTACGCGGTTAATCATGACATAAAATTTTTCTTTTAGAATAGTCTCAAGGACTTCATAAGATTTTGAGATTTCAGCAGTCTTTATATCCTGTTCCCTCATATTTCTATTTGTCTGTCTTCCTTGCATGTTTTCAAAGGAACAGTCGAGATTACAAGCCACACAATCATGTTGGGAATCAGTTTCAGCCAAGCTCATTGAGCCAACACAAAGTTTGCCCTCCACAAGTACCTTAAAAATTATTAGAATTTTTTTAATACTATATATTTTCGAGACAGCATCAACTGAATGACACGCCTTAGTGCTCTACGCACAAAAAGTAACAGTAAATAGATGTCAAAAAACAATGAAAATCTCAATAACTATTGAAAAAATAACAGAAAACATTAGGTGATTTTTACGGATTTTGAGCAGTAAAAATTATTATAAGTGTAATTAGAATAATCTATTTATCTTTTTAACATCTGTAGGAAAACAGAAAAATCAATGCGAGAACTTCATATATGTGTCTCCAATAAGAATGATTGTGAATGACCCATCCGGGTGTTAAAAAATATATCCCCGTGTGAGGGGCATAAATGAGAAGGATGGACATAAAGCCTTTAGCCCATTTACACGCCCCAGCTATGCTTTTAGGCTTTTGCTTATATCATCAGTTCTAACTTCTGACACCTTCTTCTTCAGTCTTCACCCAAACCTTTCAAGTTCTCAGGTCATCAGACATTGCAGATGGTATGCCGTGTGTTTTCAAAATATCTGGAGTTGCTGCCTTGGCGGTGCTCGTCTTCAACACTACTATCTGCGGAAATAGAATTATGTGTCATCTAAAATTTCATAACCATCTCTATCTCTGAGGGAACACCTGTAATAATTTATTTTTAACCTATCTTATATATAGTCTTCAAATATTTGTATACATGCCATGTGAGAGAAACCATTCTGGTAATTATCGTGCATTACTAACAGAAATCAATTCTTCAGGATATTCATTCAATAACGTTAAAAGCCTGAAGAATTCTGTTCAAATAATGTTTCAGGGAATTCACAGCTTAAAGGAACAGAAACATAATATGCAATCGTGAATGTGTGACCTGCTGATATTCCAGATCAAACTTCATGTATTCATCATCACAACTCTCGACCATGAAGACCAAGCTCTTCAGATTCTTCACAGGCTTACCATTGAAGGCAAGAACCTAAACACATGCACATATCAAACCTGGTAAATATCCAACTTACATCACATTGAATGATGTCTGTAAAAGTTTTGTTACCTGAGTGTTAACAATGTCCTCGTATCCAATATTGATGTCAGCCACCAGAACCTAACACAGATAATTTCAAGTATGAGGCCTTGTACTAAAACGGAAACAGCACATCTATTGGGGGAAAATGGATGAAAAACCTGAGAAACAACAATTAGCTGTTCATCAGCAGACTCTGCCATCGCGTGAAAAAGCTTGTCCAGAATACTGATGGGGGCGTCAATTTCAGAATCCTTTCCACCCTCGAAAGAGAGAGACTACATAAGAAAACTAGTTACAATTACAAAAGCAAAACATGTGGCCTATTTCTAATTGCATATAAGCATACCACTTGCAATAAGATGCAAGTTCAGTATTTCTAAAAACCACACCTAGGAAACACAAATACACCTGCACGCACATGATCATTGAATAATGTAAGCCAGTTCAAACGTAAATTGAACCAAAGCACCAAATTTTGCTAATCTATGTTACGCACGTCATTGATCTGTTCGATGCAGTATGGATTGAAGAGAAGGGAAACAGAAGGGTTTGACTCATATATAAACCAAATGAAATTGCTCTGTCAGCAATCCGTTCCCTTCCCTTTCGATCCTTCCTTAATCCAAGCATACTCGTGAGGTTGAAAATTTAGATCTAAACTAGTTCCTCAAGAATTTAATCCACACAAAACGTTGAAAACAAAGAAATGAAAGGGAGAATGACACCTAGGTCCTCAAAGATCAATGTAATAATAGCTATGTCCCAAAAAAATGAAATGAAGTTTTCAGAGGCAACTAAAGTAAAAGAACGTCGTCGAAATAAAGTAATCATGAAAGATAAAAGCTACCTCCTCAGAACGAAGATAGGGGACGGAAACGGCAGCAAAAACAAATCCAGCGACAATATAATAGGAAGGAAGTCTGCCATTGATGTGGGCGGGGACAAGGCGCTTATGAGTTGCAAGGTTTATGTCAAATTCAAGTATCTTCGAATCCCGGAGAACCTTGACTGTAGCTATATCTCCAGTGTATTTTTGAGAGACAAGGTAAGTGAAACCAATGCGCTCCCCATGCCTGAATGAAACTACAAACATAGCCCAAACCAGATATCAGTTTACAAACAAAAGTACAACCCCATATACATGTCAGGAAAAGCGCAAAATTTTAGTATAATTCATCATGATGGGATAGCCAACCCATTCAAGACATGGAACGGTAGTTACCTGTTCCATCATTGGCAATATTAATCCCATCAAAGCTAAGAATGACATCAGATGGCTTCAGAACTTGAGATTCGGGAGCTGTGGGTTCAATTCTTCTGATACGCACACCTTTTTGCTGCGGTCCCATGCCCATTGACATTCGCAAATCAGGATTTTCCATCTTCTGCCACTCAACTCCAAGAACTGGAAATCCTGTGAAGGATAATACCCAAAGATAAAACTGGAATCATATTACCAAACTGACGACAGCCAGTTGCATAGTATCTCCCTTACACACCTGTGTATTCTCCATTCTTTTCATAATCTCGGATGAAATGTAAGATAACCGGAGTAGGTATCACATATCCTATGTTCTCTGCATCTCCATGCCTAAGAGACTGAAATGCAATCCCCACGCATTTTCCCTTATCACCGAAAGCAGGTCCGCCGGAATTTCCTGAATTTATTGCAGCATCTATCTGAACAAGTATATGAACTGAATCACGAGCTATCAACCAGGAGATCAGACAACATATATTTTCAGACTCTAACCTGCAGTCCCAGGAGTTCAGTTGAACCATGAACATAAGAGAGGATCTCAATGCGTGAGACAACACCGCTGGTTACAGAGATAGTGTCACCTCCGATTGGATAGCCCACAACAGTAACAGCATCTTGCAGTGCAGGCAAATCACCAAACTCAACAGGTGAAACCCCATCCCAGAACTCATCATCACTCACCGTCAACAGTGCTGAACATAAAATTATTATGATAAGCGATTTCTTACATCTTACAAAACACATATACACAGGAGGATTACGACCCAATATACTCATTCATAGACAACATATAAGTATTTGTTGATACTCTCATATATCATATCTTCTTGAGTCTTGACGATTATTGTTTTTCGCTGTTGCATTTATCTAAACGAACTTAACATCTTGCAGATGCCAAAGATAATGTAGAGAAGTGGATGAAGCGAAATGGGAAGAGAGATGGTCGCCACTTCATGTTTGGAATTTTGATGCAAAAATAGATGGTGATTTATAGGATTGGCTTTCTAGAAAATGGAAGAAAAAGACCCCATATAAAAGCTAATTTGATTTTTAATGGGAAAATTACACTCAGGTCCCACAGAACACAATTAATATCAAAAAGGTCCCTCGAAATCGCAAAATGATTCTGAAATCCCCAGAGACTTGTGTGTAATTAATTCTAATTGTAAAATTACGTAGTTACCCCTGTTAATTTGAACCTATTTACAACCTCAACAGTGGCTGTTAACAACCCGAGAAGAGGTGATTAACAACCTCAACAACGCCCCTGGTATTCCACAGAGTGAGTTGTCATGAGCACTGCCGAGGTTGTCAATCACGTCTTCTCAGGTTGTTAACAGCCACTGTTGAGATTGTAAACGAATTGCTGCAATAAAATTAGAACCTATTTACAACATCAACAGTGGCTGTTAACAACCCGAGAAGAGATGGTTAACAACCTCAACAACGCCCCTGATATTCCACAGAGTGAGTTGCCATGAGCACTGCCGAGGTTGTCAATCACGTCTTCTCGGGTTGTTAACAGCCACTGTTGAGATTGTAAACGAATTGTTGCAATAAAATTAACAGGGGTAAGTAGGTAATTTCACAATTAGAATTAATTACACACAGGTCCCTGGGGACTTCAGAATCATTTCTCGATTTCGTGGGACCTTTTTTATATTAATTGTACTCTGTGGGACCTGAGTGTAATTTTCCCATTTTTAATTTCATACTGAATATAATATTCTAATTCATTTTATTTTTTATATTTATCTATTTTTTTTTAAAATAGTCTTTATAGTAGTTGTACATATAGTTCCATCAAATTGTAGTTTTAGCTAACATACATGATGAACAAAAATATTCTAAAAAAAACATATATTTATTACAAATAACTAACTTAATTGATTTTTTAAATCTTTCCAAATCAATTAACTTAAGTTTTATATTATGCACGCTCCACATATAGTACCAAACCATCCGGCCCTCCCACAACCCCCAGGTCACTTTCAAGGATTTTTTTTCCCCAAGGAAAAAACACCACCACCTTCTTGAGTCTCAATGAATATAATATTCATAATGGGAATATTATTTATTTAATCATTATCATTAATTTATATATATAAATAGTTACAGTTATAAAAATAAATGTAAATAAAATAGTTGGACTGTCTTTCTACTCTTCTAGTCGTTAATATAAGACCTATTTAACTAATTTAATTAGATTAAAAAATTAAGTAAGTTAATTAATTATAATAAATATGATATTTTTTTTCTAAAATAATATAACCATCTTCCTCAATATCTCCTCTCCCTCTTCTACTTGAGGCAGTATTATAAGAATAATTTAGAAAAAACTTAATAAATATAAAAAATAGTTAATTAAAATCAATTCAATAATTAGTTATTATATTATATAATAATCAAGAGCAAGGTTCACTTACCTATATCGCACTCGGTTCCAATGGCCAGTACTGTTGCTAAGTATTTGGTGTCGGACCCCCGTTTCTTGAGCTTGACTTGGGTATGGTGCTCCACGGAGTGCGCATTGGTCAGCACCCTCCTCCCTGCAATAATGAATCCACTGCTGCTAGAGCTGTACTGCCTTTTTCTCTGCCACGGCAACGAGAAATTCGGTTCCGTATGCACACAAAAAACCTTCACGACAGCGTCCCTTGAAGGCACCGCATTCACCTCGCCGTCCCGCTCAGGCATCAATGAGGCTTCGGCCACCAATTCCGTAGAAGCACAACCTCCGTTCTGCTCGGCATGTCTCGAATTTGTCGCCTCCGGTGAACCTGTCACGGGCGGTTGCGACTTCGGGCGACGGCGGGAAGAATTCACGGCCGAGGGAGCTGAAACGAGATCGTTTGTTGTTGGGGTAACGCTGTTAAGGTGTCTGTCTTCGGCGGTGGTTCCGCCGGCTTGGGTTTTCGGTTTTTGTCCCCGTTTTTTCCTATTTCCACCCATTTCGTGAAGAGAGGATAACAGGCGATGACCCTCAGAGAGGTGTGTGCTGGTTTTACGAAGGTCTCCGCGCTGCTTTTTATGTTAAGGTTGTCGATCATCGTCAACATAAAAAATATCAGATTCGAGGATGTATGTCTCCATTTTCTGACTTAACCCGGATCACAAGCTATGCCAGGAGGAGTCACACGGTAGAAGTCAAGGCTGGTGAGGAGATTACCGACTGGTTGGACATGCTTTGGGGCCACTAAGAAACGCAGATGATCATTAAAATAAGAATAACATAATATATAACTCAGGTTCCGCGCAACTACATCCTGCTATTTTCAATGAATTTTAAGGGGTCAGCTTTTAAATTGTAAATATCTTGTCCTGCTTAAAATATAATGACCAGTGTGAAAAATATCTTATTGGTTAGGTGGTATATGAATGATTTGAACAGAGCAAATAAAAGCAAATCTGAATAGAAATTATATGAATCGCATGGCATCCCTGTGACGACAATTTACGCAGAGAAAAGTTTGGAATAACTTGTCGAAGACGGCAAGAATCCTCCTGGGGCTTTCGTATCATGTAGGCCACGTGTTTCATAGTGAACTTTATCCCAAAAGTCCAGTGTAAAAAATAAAAAGGAAAATCCCGCGTTCAAGAGCTTGTTGACATTTACATGAGAAATGGGGAAAATATGTTTTAGATGGGAGGAAGGAGGGAAGCAAATCAGACATTGTCGGGAAGCTTATTCATGACGCAAGAAATCCAACCCATCCCTGGTTGTGATCGGAGGGGAGGCTTCTGGGAACATTTGCAAAAGATGCCTTTGAGATTATTTTAGAGACCGTGCTTAAGGGAGTACTTTTTCTGAAAATTGTGATTTGTGACCCACGTAGGGGCATTCAACAGAATTTTTTTTTAAAAGAAAAAGCCTTTCTTTGAAAATAAAATAAAATTGGAGCCTGGACCAAACTTCCCCGAAATTGATGCGTGATATTAAAATCGTGATCAATATTCAATACAGTGAATATATATACAGTGGTCTGCTTAAATCTCTATGGGCTTGTTTGGATTGACTTATAAGTAGCTTTTCAAACGTGATTTACGGAATACGAGTAAGTAGTGAGAGTTTTGTCTCGGCTTACGTGAACTGTAAAAGCCGTTTTGAATGCTAAGCCCTATGTCGGGTCTGTTTATTTAATTCTAAGTAAATCCTCTCTGATAAACTAGTTGTATATTTATGTTGGGTTAATTTGCTTGTTTGCTCACAAATTGGGCTCTCTCTCTCTCTGTTTTTTTTTTTTTAATGCTAGACAGTAGATACAGGTATCCTCTTATTTAATACAACTCCATTCGAGATATTATTAGGCACAGATATTATTTTTTTTTTAATAAGAACTCAAATATTAGTTTGTCCTGTTGAAAAATGCTGACCTATGTCATCAGATCAACTCTCACTGGTAAACTGGGCTTTACTTGATTGCACAAATTCTTATGTTTTACAGTAGAGCCCAGTTTTATATGTATCGTTTTGTTTTAGTTTGAATACAGTTGTTCTGATATCAATATATATGACCATGGCCCCCGAAAAAATTGTATGAAGCAAGAAAACACATACTTACATAAGGGATGAAGTTAGATTTCTTATTAGTGGGAACCGGCAAATCTTATTGGACCACAGGTTTAGAGAGGAGAACTCAATTGAAGCTGAATAAGATGTCTTGTGGTCTTGATGTTTAATTTTTACATCTTTAATCACCCTCCATCTCTTCCTAGGCGGCAGGCACAGATGAAAGTTGATGAAACAAGGGTTAAATTGCTAGAGTCTCTTCTCTTTGTATCACTTACTGTGCCATGAATTCCAGGTTTTAATAATAACAATATAGCAATAAAAAACCTAACATAGGGCTACCGGCTATGGCTGGACGTGGGGGCTTAATTAGGAATGGACAGTGTGATTGGCTTGCAGATTTTGTCAATAATACTGGTATCTATACCGCGGTTACTGCAGAAATGTGGGGTGTTTGGTCGGCTTTTTGGCTTCCGCAACAAACAGGATTCAGAAGAGTTATTATTGAGTCTGATTCCAGTTTTGCTGTGTCTATTCTTTCTGATTTTTTCACTCATAATACTGTAAAGAATAGGTTCATAAAACAGCTTCAGACATAGATCAGTGAGGAGTGGGAGATGCGCATAGAAAGCACTCACGGAGGGCAACTTTTGTGCAGATTGGTTAGCCAAGTGGAACTTATCTAGGGGCTCTGGCTTACAGTGATTGGTGGATCCTCCTATGGGTCTGCACAGTTGGCTGGATGGAGATGTACTTTTGGGGGGGGGGGCTTGGGTGCCCACGTTTTGTTTTGAGGAATACTTTAATTGTTTTGGGTGTTTGGCCCCTCTTGGTACCCAAAAAAAAAAAAAGGGTAGGGCTGTGTTTGGTTGAACGGAGAGAAGAAATGAATCCGATCCAAGGGTGTTTTGGTTTAACGAAAGGAAGGGCGAGAGACTTGTGAAGCGAGGCGGAGGGAGCAGCTGAGATGACCCAGAGGAAGGACACGTGAGAAATTCATCCAAAAACCCTTAAACAAACACTGCCTCAGTCCTCGCTCGAACGAAACACTGCCAGAGGCGTCTAGAATCGCGATTCGGGTTAAAGGAAAACGAAATTGCTTTTGAGTTGGAGCTGGTAAGATCTCGCTGCGCCAATCCAATTTGCGTCGTACTCGCCAACGTTGGACGGCTGTTCCGACCGGCAAGATCTCCTCGCTGTCCAGTTTTGATTGCCAAGCCTCCGTGATCTCCTCGGTATTTCTTCTGTGTCTCACTGATTGAAACCCTAACCGAGTTTTGCCCACGGGATTCTTCATTTTCTTTCGATTTCTCGTTCATATCTTCGCACCCTTCCCTACTTTATATGCGCCTTTCCCACCGTAATTATTGGTCACCTCACTTTCAGATTCCTTCACTCCGTTTTCTTGTGACCCTCTTTTATTATATCTGAACTGTGGTCGAAATCCGGCTTCTTTTTGTCTTCGTTTACTTCTATGAGCTGCTCTGATATCATCATTTATTTCCCTCAATTTCCATCTTCTGGTATTCCAAGATCTTTGATTTGAATCTTTGAGTTTGCTTCTTAAATTCTATTGTTACTGTGGCTCCTTCAATGTCACAAGGTTACGCTATCGAGCTCTACTTCGATCCTGCGCTAGAAAACCAGGTGTTGAAGGCCTGGAATGCGCTGGCTCGGCGACAAATCAGCACCCATCTCATCGAAATCGAGTCTCGCCCGCACATCACTCTCTTTTCCAGCCCTTTTGCTGATTCCGCCAAACTTGAATCAGTTGTCAAGAGTTTCGCCGCCAAGCAGGAACCCTTGCCTCTATCTTTCTCTACAATCGGGTGCCTACCAAACGACAATAATGTACTCTTTCTTTCACCGACCCCTTCAATCTGGCTGCTTCAGTTCCAATCGCAGCTGTGCGATGCAATGAAGAAAGAAGGTTTCGAGATAGGAGAGGATTATCGCCCAGATTCTTGGATTCCTTATTGCGCGGTAGCTCAGGAAGTGCCGAAAATTAGGATGGCCGAGGCGGTTTGTGTCTTGCGGGACTTGAAATTGCCTGTTTCTGGGTATGCCATGGATATTGGGCTGGTGGAGTTATCTCCCACTCGCGAGCTCTTCTCATTTGCGCTTGGTAATTCAGTAGAAACATGAGGTTGTAGATTATTCTAATTTAGTCTTGTATCCTACTTGTGTTAATGGGTTACATCTTGAAATGGAATTTGAATGAAGTCAGTGTTGCAATTATTAAACATTACAAGTGGAGAGTTGCATTCTACAACTTTTATTTTTACTTTTTAGCTTATTGTTTTCATAAAGTTATTACTATGTCATCTTTTCATCTTGATTGTGTTGGAAATCTTAATTCTTCCTATAATGTGTTGGTGTAATGAATGTGAGACTGGCTGCCTCCAACTTGCTGGTCACAATGCATGATAACTGGCAATTAGTTCATACAACTATGCTCCTTTAAGTGATTACGCGACAAAGCAAGTCTACTTGTGTGTTTTTTTTTTCCTCCTTTTTTCGGACATGGTCATTAAGTGACCCAAAAAAAAAAAAACCAGAAACTTGTGCTTCTTCTACATTTTTGCTCTTCTGTCATTCTTATCTGTAATAGGCATTTTTGAAGTTTTGGTTTGTTCTATATTTGGTTACAAACTTCTGAGGATTGGGGAGGGGTGAGAGGCAAAATTTTAAGGAGATTTGCTTTTTATGTTTCTGTTTGGCCCATTTGGCGGGAATACATTTGGTGGCCTTTCCTTGGTTTGTAGCACACAGGCTTTCTCAGGGCCTGATGATCGGGATGTGGATCAAGGTCAGTGTCTCCGTGCTAGCTATGCAGAGTTATTGGATGGTTCATTTCTTTGTTTTCGTTCTGTTATGGTCAGTGAGGATACCTTGTCCTCTGCGTAGATACTCTTCAGGGCAATGATATTTCTTCTATTAGCGAAACCATTGTAGTGGATGTTTGTGAATTATGTCACTGAAGACTGGACCAATGGGAGTGAGGTAGGTGGAGTTACTATACAACATGACAACTGCTGCTATTCTGAATCTGAGTGCTAATTCTTTAAATGTCTTGTTATTGATTTGATTGCTGTTTTAAAATTACCAGACACTAGGAATTGGGGAAACAGAGAAAAGAACATTACAATAAGAGCTTGAGTAATCTCTGACCAAGGCTTCAATTCTGTTTTATTTGGGACCTTCTAAATTCCCTAACCATTCGCAAATGGTAATTTAATCCCTCCAAAAGATTGCTGCGTTTAGGCTGTCTGTTCGTGATCTGCGTAATCTTTGTTTGCTGTGTTGCGCATATGCATTCGTTGAATAGTTGAATTCATTTCTCTCTACTAGCATCGTTCATGAATTATGGTGCTCGTGTTCATCAGAAAACCAGTCGCACCACTCAAAGGAGCTAAACTAGATCCACTAGCGGCCTCACTGCACAGTTGCGGTCGTGCCTATGATTGTGCTTCTGCATTTTGCTCCATTCATATACTAAGCCAAAGGGACGGTAATGCCACGGCAAGGGAAATAGTCAGAATGATGACGATGACAAGAAGCATAGAATCAGATTTTTGGGGTTATTCAAACTTGCATCTAAGTTTTAAATATTATTAATTTTGCCTTATAAATATTGAATTTATCACTATGCATATTATATGAAATGCAAACAAATAAGCAGGTGGTCGATTTTCATATGATGATCCGTACACGCATGAATTGAATATAACGATGAATTTGAATGTTATTCACCAGCAAAATGAAAAATGAGATTGCATCCGATTCTGTGCTCGGCTTGAGCTTTCGCGATAGATAACGGGCTATATATATGGGCTTGCAGGCGTTATTACATGCAACGACATGACATGGGAATTTAGAAACAGCTACAGAGCTCAAATAACGATACGAGGATCTAAATTATTATTAAGAAAATGGGGTACAAATTTGATGGAATATATAAATCTATGCATGTGTAATTTTAAGAGTTAGAAGAAGGGTGTCTCTGGAGAAGAAGAGCAAGCAAAAGCTCGCTCCAGAAATCGACAGGACCAGGCATGCACCAATGTGTACAGTCATTATAACCCTTCATCCATTTGTTGCCCCAGTGCTCCCCGGGATGCCCATCTGGCCTCATCATCATCGCCCTCGTCACATCCACAACCTCGTACCTCCCGTCTCCTTGTCTTGTTCCTCTGTCAAACTCCTCCATCTGCACATCCCTAAGCTTCAGCTCGAACCGCGTCCAATCAACCTCCGATTCACCCATTGGGCTTGTCCTGTTGCAGTGGCCCCCGTTGTTCCAAACCCCGTTCTCAAAGTGAGCCGGCGCGAATGTTCTGGCAAATATCAATGTCTTGTTGCAGTCCTTGCAGTTGTTGATGAAGTTGAAGGTTGCTCGAAAGGCCATTCGTAAGGCGAAGTCGATGTCGTAGTCTGTGACATTTGGTTGCCTGCAGAAAACGCAGCCTACGACTTTGTCGGCTTCATGCAGGTACATTGCTCTGAAGAACCAGTGGCCTGCTGATATTATCGCGTAGTCCAAGTCTGGAACAACGTTGGCCCAATCTGGGTCAACCTTGTCTATGTGCATGTCGAATATGTTTGTCCCTGTTCCGTTCACCATTCTTTCCTCTCCCACTATTAGGAATCTGCTCCATAGGCTCATCACCGTGAAGTCGCTCTTCGGAAAATGCCATTTCCGGAACCTATCTTCTGAGTCCTTGTAAATCTCCTCCGGAGTTTCCTCCTGCAGTTATTTTTTTTATCAAGGTTAATGTAATTAATGATTTGATGTCGAGTTTGTAAGTAGTTAAGCCCTAGTGAATAGTTTTTAATACCGCTTGACTTGCCCAATAATGAATATTAAATGTGGGATTTCATCAGGCTAGGTGTCTCGCGGATATTTGTCTGCATTTATTTTCAAATCTGTGATTACATGTGCCAACGTAGCCCTCTGCGGAACACGCGATTGATAATTCCAATCTCCAGGTCTGGCGATTAGATTAGAGTTTTCCGAAGTCTAAAACCAATAAAAGGGAATTTGCTCAAAATCTGATTATGAAAAAAAAAAAAACCCCAAGATTGGCCGACTATTCCAATCTGTTCGGTTCCGTTTCATTCCTTGAACATTACGCAAATTAATCAACGACGAGCAAAATTCCAAATGGATGTGCCAGCTGGTTGAGTTCTTTCCATATCAATCATGGAATAAGCATGCACACGGGAATCACATTCAAGCCGGAACCTTTTTTTCAACCCAAAAAAAAAAAAATCCTCTCTCTCTTTCAAGTTTCAACTTTTCCGCCACATATTTCGGTTGCGAGAATCAAATTCCCTCGGAGAACAAGGAAGGAATTCCGAATTCATCTCAACGCGTGAAAATAAAGTATGGACTGGACATATGACTTTTTCAGCGTAAGAATAGGAGAATTTAGTTGGGGCAGTGATTGGACTGACCTGTGAGAGGAGACAAACGAGGGAATCCATGTGGTTCCTTGCCACAGAGTCACCTATGAATGCCAACTTCTTCCCTCGAACGATGTGGAGGAAGGTTTTGGGGTTGAAACTCTGCAAGTCACACTCATCAGGCTTCCATTTCCAGTTCAGAAAATCACGATCCTCTCTGCCCTGCTTGAAACAGTTCTTGGAATCGGGAATTGTGGTGCAACTCCAGTTGGTGTAATACGATGACTCTCTGGGAGCTCGAACCCACTTTCCCTTAAACAAGTCACAGGTTTTCTGCTCTGCAAAAAACAGGGAAAGGAACCAAATTGATCAACGTCAATTGAGAAAACGAAAATGATGAAGGAGCATGAGAATGTGAGGGCTGGTTTGGAAGTTACGCTTGTGTGGTTTGGGTGAAGCGAGTTGAGTTGAGGCACGTTGATGTTGCTTGTGAGGTTGGTGCAAGGGTTGGTCAGGGACGAGAGAGAGGGGATTGGGGGAGTAGAGAAGGAAGAAGCTGAAAATGAAGGCGACGAAGAAACAAGTGAGAAGGAAAGGAACGGCACTGCCTATGTTGAAGCATCGTTCTCTTTTGGTGTTGCTCAGAAATCTGTCCAGAAATATCGCACCTGAAGATTTCATGGCATTCGTGACAGACACGGAGGCAGAAGAAGAAGAAGAAGAATGGCTGGGAAGGAGGGAGGGGAGAATTGAGAGCGTTCTGTTTTGTGAAACCGCCGTATTAATTATAGAGAGAACAAAGCGAGAATTTGACTTTTTAATTAACTAACTAATAATTAGTAAATTACCAGCTATTATACCTTTTGCTGTAATTGGAGGGACTGGATTTATACAGAATAATTATAATATAAGTGTGAACTGCGAGGAAGGCTAAAGGACAGAGTGGATTATGCATGTTGATAGTCTAATTTTTGAGAATGTAATAGAATAGAATTATAGTAGTATTTGAAAGAAATTAAATTCATTTGACGGATATAGAAGAGAAGGCCTCAATTATCGGCGCAATCTAAACTTCTAAACCATATTTCAGCTTTGAAGCAGCATTCACATTATGCTCAGCTCTCATGGAAATGGAAAAGTCTCAATAAAACGCGTTCAGCTTAGCTTATAACCAATTAAAAAGTTTACACGTGGCTTAATTTATTCAAGAAAAATACGAGTCATTTTTTGTAACTATAATAAAAGGTAATTATATTATGCAAATTATAAACAGTCAGCCATTAAAATGTTCGTTAATTGCCACAGCAAACAAATAAAAAAAAAGTAAAAAAGTTAGTTTTTTAAAAGCGGTTTTTATAAAAATAAACAAGTCAAACGGTCTTTTAGCATGAGGATCACATCTGTCTGGAGTCTGGAGTCCTCAATTTGTTTTTGTCATGTTAGTTTCAGGTCATGCACACCCGAATTTCTTATACAGGAATTATTTTCTTTTTAAAAAAAAATGGACCTGATATTTTTAAACTTCAAGGATAGGGAATCAAACATCATCCCTGCATGTTGAAACAGTTCGTGCAGGCCACGCAAAGTGCATTCTCGTCCTGACTTTCCACCTTTATTTTTCGCGCGCGCGCGCGTGTTTGTTCTTTTTAATTTAATTTAATTCAGCAACAAAGTGCGACAAAAATAACACATCGAACTTGAAAGAAAACATGAGAGCGAAGTAAACCGGACATGAAGAGGTATAGACGCGTATTTCGGGCCCCCCCGGTTATTGTGGGCCTACGAGATTGACAGGGTGAATCCAGATAATCTCGGCCAGTAGCATTCAGATGTCATCTTTCTCATTACTTTGTTTTGGGAGAATCGAGGATGGCATTTCCGCCTCAATTCGCAAAGAAAGCCGAATTGCGCCTCAAGGAGCGTGGTAAATAATTCTTCCCCTGTTCCCACAACTACCTCCTCAGTCTTATGAAGCACTGTTCCCACTTTTATGTAAATGGCTTATGTACAGAGTAGACATTGCAAATGCAAATATTATTTTATTAAATTCTCGAACGGATTGGACTCATCGATCCAATTATGGCTGTAATTCGAGTTTTTTACGAGGAAGATAAGGGGAGAGAGGAGGAAGCAAAAGATACAAAGTAACACATGGACCATGGTGGCTAAACCTGTGCATTATCAATACCCCAGAATGTGATAAAGTGACAAAATTCGGCAGTCAAGACTACAGCAATAACTATATATGAAACAAGAAGTTGAAAAAAATAATTGAAAGAAGGCCCAAACTGGCCCCAAGCCTAAGCCAGTTCATACATCCAATCCTCTCCATCCAAATGCTCGGAGAACGGATTGGAGTCCGGTACTTTTGCAGTGCGGTCATACACTCAATGCCAACTTCTCTGAATCTGAATCTAGGCGGCATTATCACATCTGCTGTTTAAGTTAGATATCTACACAGGAAAAACTTCATCTGCAAGAAGCATATCACAATTCCATGCACAGTCATTCAAAACAGCTGCATCAGAGGCCCAGATCCCTGTCTGTCAGAAATGATAAGGCACAGCTGCAGTCTCATTCGAGGCTGGCTTGACACTTGTATCGTCTTCAATATTTCTGACCTAATGAACAAAAGCTGCATGATGCCATAACAGTTCAAATTAGACCATATCTCAAGCATTAACAGTAAAAAGAAAAGCCAGGTAGAGGCACTTTTTAATTTCAGAAATCAGAATATATGAACCACAGAGACAGATATTTCAACCGACAATTCAGATTGCAGAGTAGACAATGTCAAGGGATGCTCCTAACATACATATGAAAATGGCCATTGGAAGGCTAGAACATAAGCCAAACCAATAAAGCAACAAGAAAACTTTGCATCGAACTTAGCAGTTCGCATAAGATAATCACTCAATAATGTTTATTACCTCGAATATTTAGAAAAACCACCCAAAAAAAAATTTCGCAAAACCCCAAGAAACAATGAAATACCATGAGTTCATAAACAATAGAAGGATTAAGAGAGCTTACAAGGGGGCTCACAACCTCCTGAAAATTTGCCTCAAACAATTGTGATCCTATTGCCAAGAGGGTTGTTTATAGCTGTTGTATCTATCAGCTCCATCCCAACCACCGTCAGGTTCCTTTCTCTTCAAAACACCTCCTGCCACCTGAAACATCTTCATCTGTTCCTCCATCAAAGCTTGGGAACTTGAGACAGGAGGTTGCCTCAACCCTGAAGGCACTCTATCATCTCTCCGTTCTGTATCCGCACCACCAGGGCCTGAATTAAGATCCAGACTGTGACCTCCCCATTTTCTACTCTCAGGCATCACATTACTTGTACCACCTGGAAGACTCATAACATAAGGACGGGGAAAATTGGATGAGACAACACCACCAGGCCCAACTAGCTGTGACGGCATGGCAGGAAAGCAAAGTCCACCTGCCGTTGAGGAATCCATGAAGGGTGTTGAACAGCCAGAAAAGGAAGTTGAAGACAAAGGAAAATTTGTTTCAAAAGGAAATCCTGGGTACTGAAATGGTGTACTGGGAGGATAAGCAACAGCTGGAGATGATGGAAGAACTGCCCCCCTATAGATTTCAGGACCGAAAGAAGTGCTACCTGGAGGACCCAAGATTCGCTGTGCTCCAGTACCAGCAACAAAGCTCTGCTCTCCTCTACCAGGCAGAAGTGGTGGGACATTGATTGCAGGATAGGACGTGCCTGAAGGAAACCATGATGAATAATTCCCAAAATCAGCATGATTTGTTCTAACACCATGAACAGTCGAAGGCATTGGTAGGGTACTTTTTATCTGCTGGCTACGTGCTGGGGCTTCAGTGCCAACTTCATCAAGGCCTGGCCCATTATTTAGATCAAAGTCTCTTGATACATTTCCACCGCTGGATAAACCACCAGATAACGAAGGTTTAGTTGGTAAAGAAGGAATATCCAGTTTGCTCACAGAAAAACAACCAGCATCAGGAGTCTCATCAACTCTATTTAAATCAAGATCAAGACCTCCAGTCCCACGGTCACGAGGCAAGGATTCTAAACAAGTCTCTGAAGAGCCATGGGAAGCAACATCCTCAAAACTTCTTTGATCAGGCACATTCAAATCAAAATCTAAAGGAGCACGACCTTGCTTGGTAGCACTATTATCACTAGTATTTAATGGCTGCTCTGTGTTTTTCCTGGGCTCTGCCGGTCGGAATGCACTGGTAGCAGCTGACCCTTTCCACCTAAGTTCCCCCTTACTCCGCAATGGGTTCTCAGGTGGAATAACAGGCCCCTTGGCAGCAGAAGCCACAGTAATCGAAGCATGGAAACCCCCAGACATCGAAGAAGAAACAGGAAAAGGCAATGGGCATGGAACATGGACTGCAGATGATGTGATGGGTTCTTCCTGTCTCACAACATCCCCTTGATTCACGTCATCAACAGGAAATCCCTCATTTAAATCAAAGTCTAGCTTCACTGCTACATCCGGCTCTCTGGCAGCAGGTGAATCACTAACACCAGAGGCATGTTGTTCAGCCGCACCATCAGACATAACTCTGTCCAAATTAAAACCAGAAGGCTTTTTTAGCACTTCATTCTCTTGTACAGAACGTTTTGGAGACTCAGACTGTACTGATGAATCAGTGCCGAAACCAAGAACTTCTTTTCTATCCAAATTATCTGCAGTACATTGGTTGTCGAAAGCAGGCCCTGATGAGTCCAGATCCCTTTGTCTCTCCTTACTATGTTCCATCTCACATGGTTTCACGTCAGCCGCACTCACAACATTAGATTCCATCAAAGGATAACTAGGAGCAGAAGGTGGTACCACAACATTCTCATTTCTGCCCTCAATAAACTCGTGCTGTTTTTCCGCCAGAGGAGTGGGCTTTTGCATTGAGATGATACTACCTGCCACTTTTTCCCCACTAATCTGGTTCTCATTAACCAAACCTGTAGATGATTCAGGTGATTTTTCACACACTTCCTTCTCTATTTCTAGACTTGCAGAAGGCCCTTCAGAAACTGATGCTTCATTCTCCATCTTCCTCTCATTAACATGATCAACCTTCCGGTCTTCATCAATAGAACTCCTTGTTTTTATTTTAGAGTCTGAATTATTGCTGCTCTTAGCCCAATGAGTTCCATTTTCCTCTCCTCATGAAGCAAACTAGCTCCCTCGGGCCCTGCAACATTCTCCTTTTTAGCAGGCAATACTGCTTCAGATGCTTCCTCTTTGGTTTCAGGCCCTAAGAATGGACCTTCCACATTACGCGACAACTCTGCAGGGGACAAATTCGTTTGACTTTTACCATCACCAGTTTTCTCTTTGCAAGCAGATTGTGTAGTTTCGCCATCTTCAGACAGATCACATGATCTTGATCCTACAGTGTGCCTTGCATCATTCTTGAGCTGCAATGGATCAACGGTGTTTACATGATCTTCGGTAGCCTTCAAATGTTCAGGAGTGCAACCAACTGCTTCACCTGAATGTTGCAACTTATTATCGTTGCCTGAGCATGATTCATCTACTGCAGGAGACTTCCTCCCCGGAGAAACTGCCGGCGTCACATTTTCTGACCGAGATATTTCTCCAGCAGCTACAGTGGCAAGTAGGTTCATGCCAGCATCATCTACAGGGGACACAGAGGGACTTGCTTCAGAGAATTTCACACAACTTTCAATTAATGCATTTATGGAGCTCAAGGATGCATCATAAGTCTGCCCTGATCTGGAAAGAAATCCGGATGAACTAGTTGGCTTTGATGTTTCCGTGAGTTTATCACCATCTTCACTGGCCCTGCATTCTTCACCAGTAGGTGAGCCATTACCTTCCTCATAGTCAGTCACAGCATCGTTAGCATCACAAACATCAGCGGCCATATTTGTGACATTATTATTCTGAGAACCATCAGTTTTGGATTTCACTCTTCTATCCACATTCTCATGCTTATCTCCAGGAGGTGATGATTTGCCAGACATAATTGCAGGATCTTCACATCCCCCACCAGCTCCCCTGGCAGGACTTCGGCCAGTGTTTGGCAACCTAACGATCAGTCTCTGATTACTTCCATGATCAGGAAGAGGCACGTCAGGTGATTTTTCACGGGCGGGTTGATTCGGTGAAACCTTCTCTGAGGCCGAGTTTCTACTCAAGCTTTTTCCAGGATGGGGCTCCTTCTGGACTGCAGTTAAAGCAGAACCATGCAGACCATTGCTTGATTTCCGGGGGCGAGAGGCACTGCCAGGAATTTTGCTCACACTCATTGACACAGCAGTGGAGCTCCTTGCATCTTCCCTACAAGAACCGATAGTTTTTGCTTGTTCACTAGAACAAGATAAGCTGTTGTTTTGAGACTGACTAGAACTGCTGCTCCTTTCCTCCTTGATAGGTGTCAAGGGTAAATCTGATGTTCCAGCTCCAGGTTTAACGTTTTGCTCCTTCAAATTACAGGCTACTGAGGCGGTAGTAGCTTTAGAAGTGGCAGATGGCGAGAGCTTGGACAGTGATTCACCTGAGCTAATCTTAGCCTGGGAGTTTTTGGATGCAGATAGCAGCATACCAGAGCTCTTTGCAGCTACCTCAGCAGATCCACCTGTTTTCCTACTTCCAACATGAGACACCTCAGAAGATGCAGGCTTTGCTGGCCAAGAGACACCCCGGCTAGATCCAGATTTGAGTCACTAATATTCATTTCAGCCTCAACACGTTTCTTCCAAGTGTCAACTAAGCTCCTAGCTTTCTTTGAATTTCAGAATTCTTGTGAGTACGCAAATGATTCACAGACTTTCCAACATTACATGTCTTTAAAGCATGAAGGTTCACTGGAAGCTTATCCAACGCACGAAGTAGAGCTAACAGCAATTCTTCAACAGACTTGTCGCTTTCTTTGGGCGTATTACCATCACCAATTTTCCCCTTATGAACCTCCTGCAGCCATTCATCCAATACAGGCAGACCCCTGAGTTGTACAAACCATCCAAGACAGTCAAACCGATCTGTGACTGCTATTACATCAGCAAGCATTATTCGCCCAGCCAAATCTATTTTTTTATCAGCACTGTCGGGTTGCATGAGCTGTACCAGTCTTTCAACTCCCTCAAAGTCCACAAGACCACCGTTGTCAGTAATTTTAGCAATCTCAGATTTTAGCATATTTTCTGGCCTATGTTGACCAGTATCACCATCCTCTGTTTTGATTAATCGTTCTCTTTTTGATGAATCAGATCCCTGATCACCCCGTTCTCTCTTCTTTCCTTTACCCTGTGAACCAAAGGACGAACTATTTTGAACACTATCAGAACCAGATTTCAGTGGAGGTGTTGATGTTGGACCATTCAAGGGTTTTGGAGAACGGCCTCCTGACTGCACTGCCCCATGCATTTCTAGTCTTGTCTTATCTAATAGCTGGTCAACTTCTTCTTGTCGTTCCTGCATCCATTTAAAGTTCACAAGCTTATCAATGAAGCTATTATACACAAAATTATGATATGGAGAAATATCAGAAGACTTACATTAATGTAGTTTTTATCAGTTAGCCACCATAAACGCTCACTCTTAATGTCATACACTCGTCTACAGACAAATGCGGATATCCCTGAAGGAAGTTCAACACCTTTACGAAGGAATGCAACTTTACACGGATGGAGTAATGATGCAGCAGGTGTTTCATCCTTGTGAAAGGAGTAAAAGACCTCGTTTGGCGCAGCTTCCAACTGGACCCCTTTTGCAAGCTTCAGATCAGCAGGTCGGTAAAGCCAATTCACTTCTAAACTCGGACTTTCTTCTTTCTTCAATGTTAATTTGCGAATTATTCCTATAAAAGGTGGGGAATCTTGGGGTGGCTTGAAAAGTGCACAATCACCAACACGGATCTCACGTCCATCCTGTAACATGAAAATCACATAAATCTTTAAAACTTTGCAAAAAATAAAAAATGGAAACAAACAATATTTTGAATATGAATAAAAGGCTCGAAAATATGTTCTCCCTAGTTTATTGAAATCCATTTTTTGTAACATTCTTCTTAAAACCAGACTATTTTTTCGTGAACAGCCTTTTCAAAACCAGAATTACATTTTTTTGTTGGGGGAAGGGGGGCTGTATTTGTCCTCTGCAAAATCTCAATTAAATATTTAAAAAAAAAAAGGAACAGAAAACTAAAGAATTAAAGGCATACATAATAAATTATCCCGAGCAAAATAAGAGTTCCATGAACAACTGTATGAATTAAATGGGAAAATCCCGTTAAGCATTAAGCAATAAACACGACTTTCCAACTCCATTGCCCAACCATCCTACTCCTCTCCTTAAGTCGCAATAATAATGCCATGCCCAGAAATTACCCCAAAGCCTATTTCTCCCAAAACAAAATTTGAAGTAACGCCATTGATTCACTGAACGATTTAGCAAACAAATGACCAGCGCATACCAAAATTAGAAAGGAGTTGTGAGCCCTGAACAAATTAAATCATCGTTAAAAACTGCTATGCCTTAACGGGCAACAACATTTATAATGTGAAAAAAAGAAATGCAATTACACTCATACAAGATGGATTGTCAATTGAAAAAACGTTAAAACATGAGTTCGTCACAAAACAAATAGACAATAAAGTGAGGGAGAAATGTATATTGTCGAGGCTCGAATTAAAACGGTAAAGTCTATCCGTTCAAGGCCAAAAAAATGCCGGTAAGAAAAGTCTCGTCTCGTTTAGCTTAGCATAAAGAACATATTTCCCCCAGTCAAAGGTATGCCCATGAAATGAATAAACCCAGAATTGATTAAGATAAGAACCTTTAACAGGATTCTTCTTTAAAACAAAAAAGGTGAAATTGGAAGTACGAACATTAGGAAGATTTGACAATCGAAAATTTTAGGAAATTTAATGATAATTCATACCCTAAGAGATAAGACTAAAACATCAAGAATTGACCCAAGCAAACACACGGAGATAATATCGTGAGGATAAAAATCGTTCAGGGAAACATTAGGGGAATAAAGCTGAAGCTCCCATAGGGATAACAGGAACGGGATAGATTAACAATCCCCAAAAACGTAACAAGGGGAACGCTATTATACTTTGCATATGAATTCGGATGATGAAGAATCGGCAGCGGGAGCTACAGTCGTCGCGGTGACAGGTGACAGGGACTGGCCACATGTGCCGCCTCTGTTTCCACTCCTCACCTCCCAACACATGCATAACCCTCCATGTCCCTTGAATACTGAATCGATCCCAACTTCATCCTTGAAAAGAAACATCAATTCAAATCGAATTCCACCTTCTTGACCCGATTAGAAACCCTAGATTCGTAGAATAGGGGCTACAAGAAAACCCTAGATCGGATGTAGATCTTCAATTGGGTAGAGCAAAACCAAAGTCCACGATCGAGGAAGCTGCACCCGTATAGCGGGAAGTAGGGCTTAGGTGGCCACCGTTAGCAGCGAGGTGCCAAAGAGAAAAAGGGAGGATTTCGTCTCATTGAGATCGATAAAAAGTAACTGATAGTAGCGAAATCCAGAGATTTTGTGCGAACAAGTCGCGATGGGGGAAGGACGAAAGAGGTTGAGAGGTCGATGCGCTCCGCGAATCGGCGAATTAGAGAGAAAAAATGGTTTTGGGGCCAAGAAATTTGCCAGTTCTACCAAGGTAATGCGTGATGCGGACAATGCCCACGGCGTCGTTTTTATCACCACCTATACGACATCGTTTGCATCTTCCCTAATCTCAAACGGTTAACCCAAACGCCCTGTAATAGCCTCCGTTTAATCTCAAAAACATTGCCAACCCGGAAGAACAGGCAATTTGTGTTATTCAAACAAAATCCCTTTTTTTTTTTTTCCAAACAGAAAAATTTGAGTCTGCTCGTGTAGAATATTAGTAGGAAATATTTTCGCGGGGGGAATGAAAATGGAAGACATGTCTTGGTCAAAAATAGAGAAAAAGAAAATGGAAGACGTAGGAGCACGTTTGTCACGAATCATAATTATGATACAAAAAAGTCTAGTAATAGGTTGTTTATCAGTACTAGGACTTGAAAGGCGTGTCTAATTCAAAAGTTAAATAGCAGGGCTAGTCTCTGATTCTTGAGATGAGAAATAAGGATGAGGTTTTTAACAGAAGATCCTTAAAATTAACAAGTTTTCATGATACGATGCTTTAGGCGGAACTCCGAGCTCGGCTGTATGAACTCTGCCCATTTTATAGTCTCAGACGATGGTCGTAATTACGCGCCATTGCTTTCCCCCAGAAGAACCCCAGAAAACCCAAAAAAAAAAAAAAACAATGCATATTTTGTTTGGTTTCTTACATTCAAAACAATTCTTTGTCTTTAGGAACAAAAAACTTATTCAGTAATTAATTTTCAGTGAATTATTTTGTAAAAAATAATAATCTGTTCTTAAAATTCAAAAATGAGAAAAGTCTGTATATGTTTTCTTTTCTTCTTTTTTTAAGTTGAGCCACATGTAAAAGGTTCTATACTTCCTCACCGTTTGAAAGCTTGGATTTTTGCCTTTCAAATTTGAACCCACGCCTCTCCAGTCTCAATCCACATATCTTCTCTTGTAGTAACAACTATTATTTCAAATTTATGTCGACGACTTTGTATAACTAACCCCTCAATGTAAAAAATCCCCATCGTACATTTTTTTACATGGAAGAATAATCTTCTCATAATTTAAGTTAAATAAGGATAATTTTTAAAACTTTCAATCACATGAAAATAGACTGCATGTCACAGATATTATCTTGGTAAAATAATAATGGGTAAATTAATGGCATGGGAATTGTTTGCGCGAGTGTTAAAATTTAGGTCTACTGCAGAGTTTTAAAAATCAGATAAATTATTTGCATGTAACTTCGATTCTAGAAATTGAGTACTACCTCCGGTGTTTAATATAACAGCTATATAATTAATCTGTAAATATTAAAAAAATTAATTGAATTAGTTATATACAATCATTATTAATTATGTGTGTTGAAGTTATATTTGATACAAATCCTTTAATATGTACAACAATCATATAAATTATTTAAAAATTAAACTAAAAAAATGAAGAGCAAAGTAAATAAATATCTTATATTTATGACCTAATTAAATATACAACCAGCTCTTATGTTAAAATTGAGAGATGATATGATATTTAACCAAACTAAATTAGCATGTACGTGTTTATGTGTTTTTTTGGTTTTGGGGGGACCCAACGCCAAATTAAATCATATAATTATATTACCACGCTACTACTATTATTAATTACTATTTCTGGTATTTAATATAAGATCTTGTTTAATTTTTATTTTGATTCTAAATATAAAATTTCAATTCACTTTGTTTCTAATATTTATGTATTTTTTTAAGATGGTCTTTCTAATAATGATAGTTCTAACCAATTCACTTAATTAGCAAAGATATTTAATACCTATTTATAACAAATAATTATCTTAATTTTTTTATTAATCTCTTTAAATTAGTTAACCAGTTTTTATAATTAGGATCGGACCTATAACAATGAGTCATGTTTCTTCTCTCGAAAACAGAGATCCGAACTGTGAATTCCTATTGGAATTAAGCAAAGAGTGATTAATGATACGAATCAACCCGTTTGCTTTCTTTTTTATGTTAATTAATTCCTCCGGTCCTAATTATAAGACCCAATTGACTTATTTGAGGAGATTAAGGAAGTAAGTTAAGTTGGTTATTTAATAAATAAGTGTTGTTATTCCTAAAATATTCTTTCTAATTAAGTATATTGGTTAAAACTATCATTATTAGAAGGATTATCTTGGAAAAAAAATGTATAAATATAAGAGAGAAAATAGATTGGGTCTTATAATTAGGACCAAATAAAAAGTCAAATTAAGTCTTATAATAAAGACCGGAGGAGTATTAATAGTCAATAAAAGTACATTTGCATCATAAAAGAGGCGCAAGGCCTCGGAAGCATAGAACGAACAAAATTGTCCGTCGCTTAAAAAAAAAAAACTCACGAACGCTCTTACCGACATAAATGTAGGTATTTAAACTCATATACATTTCTTGATTAAAAAAAACTTATATTTACATTTATCTATTACCAACCTGCACCTTGCATTGACTTCTATAATAACTTGTTTTAAATTTTTTCAACATACTTGTTTTAATGCTTTTGAAAATATTATTATAAAATTTATTGAATGACACGGATTGTGATTTTCTGGGGCAAAAAAATGTTTTAAAGAGTGGCTCAGATTGGAGGGCATGTTACGCTGGAGGAATATAATTCTAAAATCCAAGCAAGCAAGCAACGTGCGAGATCCGCGAGTAGAGATAATTTACTTGTTAGAATTGCCATAGAAAATAATAGACAACATAGAGAGGAGGACCTCACATGGTTTGTCTTTACCAAAAGTGAGGTTAACGGAATAAATGAGAGCGGCGAGTTTATGGCTAAGCAATTGTGCTAGAATTAGGGGTTTTAATATATACTTATATAAACTCTTTTATAATTATATTATTAATTAGTGCATGCCCGACTATTTAATTAAAAAAAGAAAAGAACCAGAGGTTTTGAAAAGAGAAGCGTCCAAATCCCACGGGTCTGTGATGTTGACGTGAGACAGTGATTGATTATGTTGTTGTTTTTTCCCTGGACCTGTTTCATTATGTTTTTCTTTTTTAATAAAGAAAGCAAACTTTGAAATGAAAGCAACATTGGGTAACGTATCCGATTTTTTTATTCCGGGTCTGATTATGACCTAATTGTTTGTTTTTATTATTAAACCCTACCCCCAAAATTTTTGAAAAAAATTAAGAGAGAGAGAGAGAGAGAGTGAATAGTCTAAGGAACGGTAGTTAGGGAGGAGGATTGGGCAAGCATTACCGGTTCTTCTTGGCCACTGCTGCGCTGGCTATCTGTTTTGATTGTGACTTGTCTCAGTCCGGCTAATCCATTGATCAGCACATATAACGTAATTTAATGCTGGGAAATTTGGTCCCAGTTTGAAACTAAATTTGAATGCACGCAATTATAATTTGTAAATACAACTTCTTTTATTGTGTACAAATGATTTTTATATTAATAATTTTTATAAATAATTAATAATATATTATACACAGCAGAAAAAAAAAATTACATTCACAGGTTATGCTTACACTCAATCAAATTTAAAATTTTTTTAACCAGTTAAATTTTCAAACAAATCTTTATATTCCAGCATATTTGTGTATTTATATGTAAAATAATTATTTCTATATAATGTTTAATATTCAAGTCCTTTTTTAGTTAGTTGATATATAATATTTATTCCGAGCAATATGGAGCACTTCTCAAGTTTCGGGAAATGTACTGAACTTGTGATTTAGGCTGTATAATTTGTTCAACCAACATGAATTTTTTACAATTTTCAACAAGACTATGTTATATAATATATAGTATTATATCCGAATTACCACTTATAAAATTTAGCAAATTTGTATGAACACTCGTTTTCCCTCAAATTCTATTAAACTGTATTTTTTTTCCCGAAATACATCAATTTTAGCTGGTTATTACGCAATTTCAATCAAAACACGTAGGCGTTTTGCGTGTTTCATTATTTATTTATTTATTTTCGAATCAGCTTTGTGTAAATTTCAAAAATATAAAAATCCCTTTACTTGATTTTTTTTGTTTTGCACATTATGTCTGAATTCTGCGGCATTGCATCATGTTTCACTAATACGTATTGGTCATCTTTGCAGAACAAATTTACAAAGCGGGGGGGGGGGGGGGGAAGAAAGAAAGAAAGCCGGGGTTCGCCTAAAAAAACGGTTGGTCTCATACGATTTTTAATGCCGTGCGGTCTAATAACTGGTCGAGGTTTGGTCCCAAAAACAAAAAGTCGTTTTGAGGTTTGATTTAAAAAGGAGGGGGAGGAAGAAGAAGAAGGAAGGATGACAATAAATTTGTAACGATGTCCATATTCGTCATTCCGTTAAATTGAAGTGATTATATGTCGTCGTGAACGCAAATATTTGTGACGCAGTTCTAACAGATTGGAGTTAGCCATGTACTATTTTATAAAGATGTAAAAACATTCCAACGGCTATCAAAATCAAAAATGGGAATATTCTATCAGAATTTATCAAGATCAAAGATATATTTATGTGTGTGTGGGGAAAAAGATGAAGCGAGAAAGACGAAATTCTTTTTTTCCTTATACTGATTTAATGGTGGAAGATGGTTTAAGGCGCATCAATCGTCATTTTCAGGAGTCATTTTCTTTGGCCTTGCCATCATCCGCAAGTGATTTTGATGCAGGCATCAAGGCCAGCATTTTCAAAGCTCGAATCTCATTAACTCCCCAGAAAAGACAAGACGAACAAAGAGAGATTCCAGGTTCATTTAAAAACACAGCATTCTTTGCGTTTCTCTTTGGGAGTATTGTGCATTCCAAATACGTACTGCTCTTTCAAAGTCTTTGATGTTGTCATTTCAAGGGCCAGAAAAAGGAAAAAGAAGAACATAAACAACATGGAACAGGTCATTGGAATTGTAATTAAAAATAGTAGATGAGGCTACCTGGTCAGGTAATCACGCACTACCAATTGTTTAAGCACATGGAAGGCCTTGACCCAGGGAGATTTAAACGAATTCTTGGTGCCAGTTATTATACCTTTGCTTTCTTAAGGAATAAGAAGTCAAAAGATTACAGTAGAAAACGACGTGCCGAGAAGATTCGTCCAACTAATACACGTTAATGTTGCTCACCCTGATAAGATGATGACGTATGTAGGCAAAATCAGATAAATTCTTACGACAATCTAGTATTCCCTTTACCAAGAAACAGACAAAAAAGAAAGACTTTACAAACACAAATATTACCGCTTGGAATGAAACTTAAAGGAACCAAAATTGATATCCGTAGAGGCGGTGGATTCTTAAAAAGTTTTTGAATAAAATAAATTCAATGATCCTTTTTGCACGGCTGCCGCTTACCAGCAAGAGACCAAACTGGGAAAATTGAGAGATTGAGATTGTGAAATCCGTAGCGCTGACAAGGTTTAGGGCCAGAAGGGACGCTTGGGACCAAAAATAGAAAGAGCAAGTTTTACGGGGAAACATCAACTGAATTGAGTGGTTGATATTGTGCAGAGCATGGGGGATGAAAGTAAAGCGAAAGTGGGGGATGAGATGAGATCAGCCTCAGCTTTGATGATATGTAAAAAGAGGGGTGGGAGGTGTGCGTGTTTGAGATGACAAAGTATATAGGAAGGGGGTGAGGTGGGGTATGAAAGTGAAAGATTTTGACAGCTTCTAACAACGACAAATAATAATTGTACACACGGAAACTGCTTTAGCCTTTAAGCTCTTTTCCACATTACATGATGCAGGTCGCTTTCAGCGACTCTGGCTTTCGTTTTGGATGTCTTAAAGTCAGTTCTTGCCTGTTTGGCGTATTGATGGCTTTGGCCTCATGGGTGGACCAGCACTGAGGGCTGTCTCGCACTTGTCTCTTTATTCAAGCCCACTCCTCACTTTTCCCCCCATCTTCGTCCTTTTCCTTTTCTTTTTGTCTACTCTTGCCATTCTCATTTCTCACTCACCTTTTACTTTATTGCTTGAATGTATGGTTTTATTTCTATATGTGGTGTCCTTTTGTATTTTT
>NW_021633336.1:0-93709 GCF_004799145.2 Neltuma alba | reverse complement strand
TTATCGCTATATCTGTGGGTAGATTTCAAATGGAGCTTGCGCTCAAATATATTACTGGAAGACATGGGTTTAGAACATACAAGCTATTCTAATATTCGAGCAATAGTAGCATCTAAAATGAGAGGCAAACAACTTTGTTTTTAATGCAATAGAAACAGGTATGTGTATGTCCTTATATATATGTATATATATATATATATAAAGACGATGTTTGATCTTGATGAATAGTAACAACTTTCTTGACATTAGTTTATAACCATTGGATAGTTTTATTTCAATCCGACTCCTTCAATCTCATTGGCTACTTCACTGTCTATCCATGCCATTGCTTTTATTAAATATTAATTTTTCATATACATATTACTAAGTGAACAGCACACTAACACTGTACGAAATTGATAGCAAATGTGGGAAATTGATGGGAAGTAACTGTGGCAAATTGATGGCAAGTGACTGTGGAAAACTCATGGTATTCACTTCGACGCTGTATCCGTGCCGTGTGGAATAAATGTTGCAGCATTATATTATGTTATAGAACAATTCTAATTATTATATATACTATATGCTTGTGCAGACCGAATAAAGATACTTTGATAGCAAAACGAAGATCTAACTTTTATTTCATTTTTATTATTCATTAGAGATACTAATTTTGGTCTTAAATATAACACATATTTATTATATTTATTTATATTTTCTGTAAATTATCCCTATGAGTACTCTCTGAACTATAATCAAATACAAGAGCGAGGCAGGATTATGTTTAAAGAAGATGATAATGGTATTTTAGGATAAACGTGTCATATTTTTTATAATTAACTAATTTATCTAACTTTCTTAATATAATCACATTAGTTAAATAGGTTTTATATTAAAGATCGGAGGAGTAACAAATAAATATTTAATCCTATTACAATACCAAAAAATATGTTTCATAAGTTTTTAAGCTTTATATGAAGTTTGTGTATTTATTTTCAAATAGCTCATAAGATATGAGTTTTGTTCCGCAGCAAAAGAAATTGCATAATTCATTTCAACATTTGTTGTCAATGGATTCTGTATAACGTATCCTTAAATATAATCCTGATGTTTAAGAGGATGTGTCCTCAAGATCTGAAATATACATTTATATGTGTGTGTGTGTCATCAATATAACTTCAAACTTTTTATAATCTGGATATTCAAATAAGATAAAGTGAATGTTTAAAATTTCAAGTAGAAAAATAAAACATCATTTTTTGCCACCCAATAATTGTTTTAAGCTAAAATTAAAATATAAAAATGTAATTAGCCTATTAGTCTGAATTTTTATGGGAAAACAGTAAAGTTAAAGTGAATCCCCGTATAAATTGTATTTTATACTAATATTGTTCCCACAATAACCTATATGATGAAGTCAATCATTTCCAATATATCGTCCTAGATTCAAATAATTCATAAAGATACGAAATAGAATCATTAACTTGAGATGAGAGCAACTAAACCATGAAAATACAACACAAACGTAAACTACTTTGATTAAATAAAAACTTACAAAGGTTCATAATGACACATACTAAGGTAAACAACATAAATGATACAAACACAACTTCATCACAGAACTAACTAAAAGGAAATACAAACTTCCAACCGACAACAGACAGAACAGCCACACGAACAACTTTTAAGAACTGCAAAGGATAAGTAATACACTTAACACATATAATATTGGACAAGACACCCATTATCTGTTACACTACTTCTCCAACTTGATAGTTTTCACATGCTTCTGTTCATTACTTGAGCTTGATCCAGTGTTAGTACCCTCAGCAATAGCATCCTCAACATTCTTCCTCACGACGCTTCTTTTTCTCCCTTTAACTGGAGGAGCTTTAACACGGTTGACCATATTTGAAAGTGTGACATCCTCTTCAGCAACACATTGTGAAACTAAATCTTTTTCCGCAATTAGAGGAACTCCTTGAGTAACATTCATATGTTCCTGACTTTGTTCCACAGCAGGTTGTGAATACTGAATAAAGCATGATCAACATCATTTATAAATATCAGAACAATTGATGGTATTTAAACATATAAATCAGAATTTGAAGGGTCCTTAATTTCCTCAATCTGCTCACAGAATAGTGCATTTAAATGGTGAATATATCTTACAATATGTAAAAAATGATTTAATCAAATTAAACAAATACCTCAATGGATGCCTCAGTAAATTGATCCATTAAATCTTCACATAAATGATATTGCATCACACTAATACTGGAACTTGGATGTCGTTTATTGTAGTCATTCAGTTTAAGAGTCAACAACATACTCTTCCCAACAGGATTGTCCAGATTTTTGGGGAAATCAACTTCCTCAGGATCCTAATCCATCACAAATCCTTCAATCAGATATAAGGTTTCAATTTAATGAGGCTAAATCAATCAACATTATTTTATATTTCAGTATACCAACAAATTAGTAAACATATCATATATCAAATTATAAGGATTGTTATACCTCATCTAGAATAACCTTCAACTCAGCGGCTGAATTTTTAATTAACTCAACCGCAAGTTTATCCCAGAATATTATTGAAGCAATTCCTGTCTCATCTTTCACAGTGTAATGAAGCTTCATCCTAAAAACATAAACAAAGTAATACATAAGGTAGTTTATATACTGAAATATCTAAGAATGCATAAACTACCATTTTTAACCAGTGCAAAATATACTTGTGGTCAATAAACTCTGGTTTCTTCTGACATGATGGGCATATCCAACTCTCATTCTCTAAACGAAGCTTTGTACCACACTTGGAGCAACCTTGATAGATCCAACCATATCTGGTCTCTAACTTTTGAATAATGCACCTAATGACAAAAGTTTCTCCCTGACATACAAATGTACAAAGTTATACTGATTAAAATAACTTATACAATATTGAATTTATAAATTATAAATTAGATTTAGATAGTATAACTATCATAAACCTTACTAACCATGGGTTGATCTTTTATGTTTGATATAGCAATCGGGCTTTGGTTGCAATTGATGCTAGTACGTGACTGTTGACTCAGTGGAGTTAGTACGGGCTGGCTAAGGAAGGACAAACTTGGAGAGCCATTGTCTTTTGAACTATAATATAATAAGCACCAACAAATTAATTTATATAATCAATTAAGTGATTAATTGAGCAATTTGATTGAATTGATTGAGTTTATTTGTTAGTTTTGCAAACCTATCAATCATTAGTTGCACTTCCTTGATGGGTGGGTTGAAAAACACCCTTGTGGCATTAAAAGAATTGCAAACCTGTGCTCTTCCTATATTTAGATAGGTAATGGAAGAAATAATAATTAGTCACAGCCAATAAATCTTGAGAACAAAAAGTATTCTATATATAAGGTCATTAAAGATTATGATATATCTTACCATCTTCTGAAAAACCAACCCTAGCCAGGTTTAACAACACCACAACAGGTGTCTGTGTATTCTGGAGCTGAGACATGAAAGCATCGCTGGCACATTCATCAAATAATATACATTCTACATTGATTCCGCTGAAATGCATGAACATGAATTATCAATTATCATCATTAGTATCTACATAAGTCATTGCACAGTAAAGGAAAAAAAAACGAAACAAAAGTTACTGAAAGGTTCTGTACTCAATGTCACTCAGCACCATCCTCAATTTATTCTTGGTTTCATTGTCCCGTCGATATTCTTCAAGAGTGCCAATTGATTTGACAAATGCTAAAACGTCTGGAAAATAGAGCAACACATGAAGTGTCAATAATTCAGTAACAACATAAATGATAATACTATTATTAAAATGAATGAAAATGATGTCAAATACCTATCAAGTATTCAATATTATACTTCTCATTGAGTTTCTCTATCTCAGCAAGTGGAAAGAAAGAGTAGGAATAAGATGGCACAATGGCTATTTTCTCAGCAACATGTGTTCGTGGAGTTATAGTGATCTTGAAAGGATGAGTGGTAGCTCTATATTGGCTAACATTAGCAGAGACCTCAAAATTAGCAAAGAAATAAGTCTCTCCTTCAATGATACTGTGGCGAAACTTGTCATGTAAACTTTTGGTTAGAACACTTGCTTGTATTTTATCCCCCTGTAAACAAAATAATGATTTCCATTAAACTAAAGCATTAGTAAAAAAAAACCACAAGTGACATATGCAATTTGTTAATATTTGTAAAGATAAAGAGACCTCTTTGTCTAATAAAACCATTGTCACGCAGAAGATATCAGCAGATGATCCCTTATGGAAGACATTCCATTTCCTGAAAACTCTTGCAACTATGTGCCACCTATCGGTTCCATCATTCAAATGTCTTAGGAGTGATATACGTGGCATCTTCAATAAAACTGAGAAAGTGTGATGAAAATAAAAGGTTGAAGATTGAAAGACTCTTAAAATAGAAATTCAAAGTGTTTCAATGGTGAGCATGCATAAAGGAAGTAAGTTATATTTATACACAAGCATAGCATTGTAAAAATGAAGCGGGAAAACAAACCACTAAAATTCAATGAAGAATACATGTTTTTTGGCGGGATAATATGAGCGGGAAGATGATACTAAAAATAAAAAAATGCAAGTACTTCAATGGTAAAAAATGTTTCAGAATAACTTCTACTGCTATTCATAGGTAGAGAAGGAGGTTATACTTACCTAGATGTCAAGCAAGATATTGTTAGAAGCAAGAAACTGTACGAAAGATATCTTTAGATGAACAGGTTGAAATGATGATTCAGAAATAATAGACACAGTCCCTACTTACATCATGTTAAAATACTACATTCATCTCCTTTTCAGCAGGATGTCATTCAATACATGTGTTATATGAAATCGTTTTGCAGTTTGTACGATGGAGATAAATGATACAGCTGAATAATGCAAATAGTCAGTTTGGAGGTGTGGTCCAATAACAATATAATCCGTAGCTCAAAAAGAGAAAGGCCTCAAACTTTGTATTACATTTGTATGATGTAGCGGACAATAATAATAATGATGTTCAACTTTTTTACCTTTGAGGCTCAAAGCTTATCTCTTCCCTGTGAAAATAAAACTGAGAGAGAATTTAATATTTCATGATTTGCCTCGTCATACCAAGGTCCCCTGTCTTGCTCTGTTTCCTCTGTCAATTTATGCTCTATTGGGTGCAGTTTTTTTTATCTATATTTGCTATTGTCAAAATTATTTTTTTTTAAAAACAGTACAATCCCTTCAAAGTCCAATCTGAAATCATCCAACAATATTCTCAACTCACTACATTTTAACTCAGGATGTTTACAAAAGTTCACAAAACTATTCGAGACTTGTCTCACAAATTGCGAAAATCTGACATCTATCAGCTATAATGATGGTTTTCTTAGCTGTTCTTCATATGTTTGATTGTTTAAAAAGCTTAGTATCTCACGACCTTTTCCCCCACTGAATTGATTCTACATTTACATCCTCTACATTTTACTTCAACTTTACTTTTTCTTTTTTTTTTATATAGAAAAAAGAAAGAAGAGTATGAGAAGCAGACTAATCAAGGATTATACAGTCCAAGAAAATCAATCGTACTCTGTACAGAAAAATGAGCAGGCAGAAATGGTTATCAGTGAAGATCTATGAGAGAAGATTTTTTTACAAGCAAAAGGCCATACCGACGATGTGTTGAGATATGCAACTTTAAATGGTTCAGAAAGAACAGAGACTCACCTCCCACTGACAGTAGCTGAAATACTACTTTCATCTTGGAATGAGCAGCATGTCAACTCAATTGATATGGTAAATAAGTAACCCATAAAGATATTATTATAGGTTGGCATGCGTAGTTTGAGAACTGAATAGATACAAATATGAAAGTAAAGGACAACTAAGCACAAAGAGTAGCTAAATAAATACAATGAAACAACTTTAAAGCAGTTTGTTGAATTGAAGACTAAGCACAAAGAGTAACTAATGATTTATGTCAGATAATAAAACATAAGATCATATATATGAAACATAATGTTCATTTAAACTAAAATGATAATGATTTATATGAAATATAATGTTAATTTAAACTAAAATGATAATTTTAAGATCATATATATTATCAAATCTAAATGTAGATAACATAAACATACCTGTCAAGTACATTCGCATCAGTCATCTAGATAGTTCAATCAAAAGCAATCCATTGCTTTTCAGTCAAGATCTTTCGCAGAAGATCTTGTAATTGTTTGGTATAAAATTTAGTCTGTGAGAAAAAGATTAAATCTGTGAGAAGCATATACACAACTAAATAAATATACATGATAAAAACCTCCTTCAGACGAAAGTTAAGCAATACCATACACAAAAACCTTCTTGAGATGAAAGTCAAGCAATACCATACATAGTCAGTAAGGATACAGATAGTACAATCACTGAGAAAGTATGGGCATGATTTGTAATGTAGAAAGTACTATAAACATAGAAGGAGAATAGTTAGTGGCATAGTCAGAATACTGTTGCCAAATATGATGACATATTTTAGCCCACCAAAAAGATATTGAGTGCAACATAAACAAATAAAAAGATATGAAACAAAAGATCAATAAAGTAATAAACCAATCAACTAAATAGAAAATACATCTCAGTTTCTCGGGCCACACCACAATATACATAACCCACTACATTTGATGTTCGAATCTCTTTATATAGGACTTATTCATTCCTCTTTCTGATATGCTTAGTTTGCAAAAAAAAAATAGTGATCGCTAGTGTCATCGATCTGTGATCATGGCCCTCTTCACAGCATTTCAAGAGGACTTATTATACAGTATACTTGAGAACTGGAGGAAGTGTGGAATTAGGTTCGTTCGAATCATTTGCGGACCTCTGGAAATAGCAGCAAGAGTCAATATGGCAAATCTCAGCCTTACCAGAAAGATTATAGAAGCAGGAATGACAGAAGTTGGCAGCGCTGAGTGGTTCGGCCAACGATATATAGCATTCAGATGCATCTATGGGATTCTTAGGAATAAGGGCTTCCACGACATAGAATGGGATCTCTCAGAATGCTACAATCTGGATAACATAAGCTTCTTCTTGCACACAGTACGCATGTATAAGAATTCACTTTCTATTCAAGTCCCAGATTGTATGAATCATTCATTGTTGATAGACAACATGTTAACAACCTCGTACATGAAGATCTTCCCAGTACGAAGCAACAACCTCGCTCGATACTTTCTTGCCTTGACTGAAACCAGAAGCAGAACAGAAGACAGATCAGAGAAGATGACACCATCAGCCGAACTGAAAGAAGAATTGTACTGCTCTATGCTCAACCTACCAGACATACCAGAGGCAAAGACACCGGCGACGGATATTGAAGAACAAATTTATTGGTCTGCCCTCATCTTAGCCGACACACCGAAGCAGAAGAACCCAACAACTAAGATCGAAGACCAAATAGATTGGTCTAACCTCAGATTGAAACAGATAGGCAAGGAGAAGATGGCATGGGCTAAGATCGAAGATGAGGAGATGGGGTCGGCCGTCAGCTTACCTTCGGCTCAAGAGTTGGGTGAAGATTTAGGTTTCGTAGGAAATATAGATTAACTTATCTATTAGGAACAAATAGTAAATATTAGCTCCAATTAAGTATCAGTTAACTATTTATTATTATTATTTATAAAAATATAGGGTCTTATTTTAGTTCTAGAATATTCCTAATTTATCTGGAGTGTCTGTTTAATATTTTAATGTGTCCTTGTGTGTGATAAGTATAAATTAAGTTGTGTCTTTTCTAGTACTTTAATGAAAATAGTTTATTTATATCTCGTCTGAATGTTCCTTCATTGCAAGCTCTTGACAATTTCAATTTTTTTATATAACTTTATTATATATATTGAGCAATTTTTTTTATGGAATTTTTAGTTGAACTTCTATTTTGTTCGGTGTATCGAAGAGATCTAATTGGTTTCAAATACGGTTGAAGAGAAATTGCCAGGAGAGTGAGAAGTTAACTCACAACAGCCAAAGAAAGAATACTTGGTCCAAACCGACGTCGCTTTTTTGACCATTTTAACACAAATATCAGAATTTTTCACGTCATTAATGTTTTTGACTATTAATCAATGATTAAGTATACTTTTAAAAATTTGTAATATCTGATTCATTTAAAAATGATATGATATTATGACATCAAAATAAATTTAATTAATGAGATTTGGATAATATTTTGATTTGGATTTCAATATATTGAATTAAATAAGATTCTTATTCAAGACTCAAATGAAAAAATTAATAATTAATTTTGAATTTGAATAATATGTTAATTAAGATTTGAATATATTGAACTAAATAAAGAGTGTAATAATTAAATGATATGTTAATCAGATATTTTGTTCATTAAAATATCATATCTTGGGTTTTATTTAACTTTGTTTTTGGTTCATGTTCATGTTTCCTAGATAGTTTAACCACAGTTCAATTATAGATTATTCATTTTGTTAATTTTCTATTCAGTTTGTAAGAATCAGATTCTGATTGTTCACTTAGTCTTTCATATTAACACTTCATTATCAATAAGAGATTAATAAACGATATTTTAGTAACAAAGTTACTTTTTTTTAAACATATATATATATATATATTAAATATTGGTGTTTGATTTAGCTTTTTTTAAATATATATTAATTATTGGTATTTGGCCTTTAAAAAAATATTTATTAATAATCAGTAATCAATAATATCAATAACTAATAATAAGGTGACGGAAGAGTGGGTGAAAGAAAAAGAAAAGAAAGGGAAAGAAAGAAAAATTAAGAAGGGGAAGCAATGAGGCCGGCAAAGATGGGTAAGAAGTGTTGGTTGAGATGCGAGCTGACTTGAGTCCGATAGAAAGGGAACCTTCTTCGTACTTCTTCTCTTTCTCCATCTGATTCTCATTCTCCCCACTGATTAAAGTTTCTTGTTCCTTCATTCTTTTATCTCTTGTTGCCTGAAATTATTTCGTTTTGTTTCTGTTTCAGATTAAAGACTTGAAGTTTTTTGCTTTCGATAAGAGATAAACTTATCTTCTATTATGGGTCTTCTTTCTTTTTATGATTATATATGGGGTAATGCCAGAAACCATTTCTAAATGCTTCCTTGATGAATCAGGGATCGACTAATTAGTGCGGTCATTGGCCTTCGAACTTGCGTTTCTATTTTTTTTCTTTTCCTGGGTTTCTGCGAATTTCAGTTCTTTGTTGTTACAGTGGAAATTGTTTCGTGGGTTTTCATTATCATGCAATGTAACCCTTCTCCCTCAGATTGCCTATGTCGATCAGCCAATGTAACCTCACTGCAATATCCACCATTTACTTCAGTAACACATGGTCCACAAAATTCATTCAAAAATCCAGACACATCTGAAAAACAGTTTGAAATAAAACTGGAAGTTTAAATCAATTCTTGATGAATGACTGTGCTTTTCATTACGTCCCAAGCATCTATGACTCTCGTCTCCTCCCCAAAGCTATCAAGGTATGTAGAGCTAACCTGTCGTCCATTCATGTTGACAAAGAACTTTGTGATCCTGTAAGGTCGACGCTATCTAAACTTTCCAACCAGACGTTCCAAGACTTCATCGTCTCCCATGGTTGGCGGCATCCAAATACCCTGTTCATTGGGGTGCATATAAAATAGAAGAATCAAACCAGGTAAGTAAACAAAATTTGTGAAGGACGAAAAAAACAAATACATACAATCATAAGAACATAAATCACTTCATGAAATAGCAAATGATCGACAGAGGCCAACATGTTCAAAGCTTCCGTCTAACCACGCCCAAATAGCCTCTTCTCCATGAAAAAATTGCAGTGAAGCTTTACCAGTATGTAAGCCTCACTTCTTGCACACGTTAGATCTGCAAGGCTGATCGGATCTCCCCAAAAGACAGAAATGATTTATCGTAATCCAAATGCAAGAGGAAACAATAAAAACAATATAGAAGATGATAAAAAAGAAACAGAGGCCGAAAGAAATATGATATCCCTGCTTCGCTGTACTAACCATTTTATATCCATCTTTGGCTAACAAAACGCGGGATATAGACGATTTGAATTTGAATTCCAAATACCACATGACTGCTTGCAGAGACCTCATAAACATCATTCAATAATGGCTTGCACGCAGCCCATAAATTGAACGGCGAATACAGCACTTGAACGGCTTATGAACAGGGAATTAGGTGATAAGCCTTATTGAAGCCGCATACTATTGATCGGCTTGGGTGGAACACTATTTTATGTTTCATTGATATTATTACAATTTGACTTAAAAATATATGAATAAATTTATATCGTTAAAATTTGATTTGAAAATTTCACAACCACCTATGATTATTATTATTTTGGAGTACATTTTCTTCCCATTTTTACTATAGTTGTGAACTGTTTAGATCAAATATTAACAATTTAAATTTATTCATATATTTGTAAGTAAAATTATAATAATGTTTTTATAAAAATGTTAAATTTGGACCTTTAAAATTTTAGTCTAATGGCCGTAAAGAGAAAAAGAGGGTAGAAGAAATCATAAAGGAAGAGAAGGGCGAAGGAAAGAAGTCAGGTCCAACATGCTCAGGATGCATCCTCCTAGCATTATGAGCAGATTTTGCAGCGTTGTATAATTCTTCATATCTCTCATCATATATATTCACCTAAGATTATGAAAATCAAGACAAAACTTCTATTATATATTTACCGCATATTTTGTAAATCACGATAAAAAAAAGTTACTTATAAGCTATTTCAAATAAACCCTGAATAAAATCAAAAGATTCACATGAAAAAATTTCATAGGATTTATAACTGGAGACCACAAAATGTAGATTAAGCTGAACATAAGAAATTACTGAGGAGTTTATAAAAACGACTTTCAAGAGATAGTGAGTTAAAAAATAATCATAAGTATTGAAATTTAATTTGGAAAGTTATTTTGCATATTGGCCTCTACATGCCTGAACAGTGCAGAAAGATTACGACTATAACTTCAAGCATAAGGAACCCAAATGCTTTTGCCACACAAGGGGAAATTTATTAAATTCTCTCTCAAATAAGCTAATTAAGCTTAAATTCATGGATAATACTGCCTGAAAAATCTGAAGAACCATTGCATGTGACAGGAGAAACTATACTCGCTCTTTTTGATAGCGCGCGTTTTTGTATGGCCCTCTCACCATATCATTGACGGAAACACTTCTACTACACCTGGTACTTAATAGTACCTTCAGTCCTAAATATAAGAATAAGTTAGAGATTCAATTTGGTCCTCAATATAACAACTCTATTTATTTTGTCTCTTATATTTGTTTATTTGTCATCAAAGTAGTCCTCGTGGTGATTATACAAGTTAAAGTGTTTACATTCCAATGTACATAATTAATAAGTATGTTTTGAAAAAAAAAACAACACCCATTTATTATAAATAACTAATTTAACTAACTTTCTTAATATTTACAAATTAATTATTTAGCTCTTATATTAAGAACTGGAAGTGATTTAAGAGATAGAGAATTAATTCGTGGATATTAAAAAAATTAATTAAATTGATTATGGGTAATAAATTAAATGTGTGCAGAATATATAATAGAAAGCTTGCATTTATTTTCCATATTATTCACTGCGACTATATTGGAATGGGAAAGCCTGAGAATCTATCCTTGCTTTTAAATTTTAATCATGATATTTAATTTCGAGAGACATAAAATCACTAAATCAACTATAATATTTTTTGTTTGTTTGTTTGTGGGGATGAGGGACGCCAAAGTGCTCTTCAATCCAAATTCTGTATTGAATTAAGTAGAAGTAGAAGAAAATATTAGCGTATGTTATACTTAATTATATTCGTTTGATCCCATATACACTCATTATGTCCTTTCAAGAATGCTTAAAAGCATACCCTGTCATCTGGTTCCTTAAAAACGTTACAAATTAAAGTTTAAATTTTTGTTCAGAAAAGTGCCCATATTTAATACCTGACAGTGTTTTAAAAGTTATTACTTCTGATCATTAATATAAGAGTTAAATAACTAATTTGTAAATGTTAAGAAAATTAGTTAAATTAATTATTTATAATAAATAGTTGCTGTCTCCCCAAGAAACCCTTATTAATCATATGTAATTGAATTACTCCTTGGCCTTGATATTAACTCTTTAATATGGGTAATCATCATATGAATAACTTAAGGGCAAAGTAGATAAATATTAAAGATATAGTAGATTTAGCTCTTATATTTAGAAGTAAATTAAATTTTTAATAAACTCTCTTGGAAGTAGTATTATTAATGCCCAAACTCGAATATGTCTAGATTGGAGAACAATTGACGAAGGAGAGGATGTCCTTCAAGATAACCTCTTTAGTTTTTTATTTCCAGAATTGTTGACCTTAGCAAATTGTTTGATAGAAGCTAACACTTGAAGCAATTGATTACCAAAAGTGAAACGAAGACTAATAATCCAAAAGAGGGAGGACCAAAAACACTTACTATTAAAATTGTAATCACCCTTAAATCTATTGACCCATTAAAAATGCCGCAAAAGTTGACCCTGTTGAAAACAAATTCATGAATGACGGATTAAGGATTTGTTCATCACTTAAACCTTGTGAATGGGAATAGCCCAACCGCTATTGTCGAAAGAGATAAACCAAAAGTCCATCTGAGGACAGTACAAGATTAGTGAATGAGATTTCATTATTGAAAAATATGTTAGGAGATGTTTTGGTGGAACTAAACCATAATTTTAAAAGTAATTTTATATATGTGAGAAGAATTTTATCTTGATTTACATGAAAATACTTTTTAAAAATGCTTTTTAATTCAACCGAATTCTAAAATATAGGAGCATGTCCACGACACATCATCATCTACAATAGGGAATCGCCACCTCAGTATTTCTTGTAAATTCTTTATGGTTGATATGAAAAAGGAAAAAATTTTTTAAAAAAATGATTGTTAAATTTTAAAATTTCAGATTAGTATTGATTATTATGCTCGTAAAGAAAATTAGTATAATAAAAAAAATGACAACATATTTTTATAATAATTTTTATTTAAAAATTTGAAATCCAAATATCATTTTTTTAAAAAATTTTCTGTGAAAAATAGATAAAAATAGAGGGGAATATGGGAATAGGGACTTGTTTTAGCTTTTTGCTTTTGTTTTATTTTTTGTTTTTCTCCTGACTTGGACTTCCTTTATTACCTTTTTAGAGCGGAGGAATTTGACTCGAAAATATGGCCAAGCCATTGGTACAAATAATATTTGGAAAAAAGATGTTAAAATACCCTAAAAAATATTAAATAATAAATGGGAGCATATGAATTTCAAAATTCTAATTCAGACCTCGGGTATTTTTTTGAAAATTTCAAATATCGTAAAATTACACAAATGTCTTTTATGTTTTTTAAATATTGCCACTTCAGCACTTCCAGCCACCAGAGCTCAGATGCTGGCAATCTTGTCGACGACCAGCTACTAGAGCTCCAGGGACATGTTATCGGAACTCTGGTGACCGGTTGCGAAGCTCCGGTGACTATTGTTTCTTATATATTAACTACTCTTTTTTTAACTATTAACTATATTTGTTTTTAAACTCTAATGACTACTCTGGTTAAATTACTGACTACTCTAGTATTGCTATTGAATACTTTTATTTTTAAAATTTTGATGATTACTTTTATTTAGCTATTAACTATTCTAGTTTTATTATTGACTACTTTTGTTTTAAAAAATCAAAAAATGCATTAAGTGTTGTTGGAGATTTAGTGACTACTTTTTGTTTAGTTATTTACTACTCTTGTGTAGTCAATAGCTATATAAAAATAGTCACCGGAACTTTGAAAACAAAAGTAGTCAACAGCTAAACTAAAGTAGTCAATAACTATATGAAAATAGTTATCGAGAGTAAAAACAGTATTGTCATTTTATAAGATTTGAAAATTCTAAAGTAGTACCTGGGGTCTAAATTATGATTTTAAAATTCCCCTACTCTTATTTGTTATTTAGTATTTTTAAACGTATTTTACTGTCTATTTTTCCAATTTTGTAATAACTTCTCTACCAAGTTTCTGAAGGTCCACAAAAAATCCACGAAGTTTCTTCTTGGTCGTGGTATTTCTCTTGTATTTCCTGCCCTTCGTTCTCGTTGTTCGTGGACGAGCAGGTGAGTCTCATTAACTTGTGTGTTTTCAGTCCTCTGTTTTGGGGATTACGTTTTCTGTTGGCCTGTTAGCTTCCATATTCAATCTTGATTGTGGGTATTGACAATGGCTGTGGAAAGAAGTTCTGCAGACTGGCTTTGAAATTTCTTCTAACTTGGTGAAACATTCCTCCTTGAGTTTTTTTCACACACATCCTGGTTCAATCCTTCATTGTTCTTTACTCTGATATTAAGAAATATTTTAATTTTTTTTTTTAAATTTTCCGCACACTTAATGGTTCATCAATTCTTCATTGTTCGTCCATTTTTGCTTTCTATAATGCTTATATTTTGTTGGGGTTTTACATTTCAGCCATGAACTCTCCACTTGTCTCTCGCCTCCTTGTGAACTGCTCTTCTTCTTAGGGTCTTTACTATATCTCTGTTTCTTCGTCGACCTTAATTTAAGCAATTTAAGTCTTCGTTGGTGATGTTTTCCGGTTGTCCGATTCATGCTAAGCACATTTTTAAATATATATTTTTCTCTATCTTCTCTTGTTTCTTTCTTGTACTACGTCCATCCTGACACTTGAGTGAGGAGTTGCAGAGTTCAAAGCACAAATCTGCTGTGGCCAACCATTCCAATACCTAGGCATGTGGATTATCTATTCAATTATAACAATTATCCTTTTATAGTTCTTTAATGGCGACGTTACTGAAATTTCTCACATACCAATAGCTATAGCCCACGAGCCAGTTATACGTAAAGTTCAGAAGATTTAGTTTAATTTTTAGTTTTTACAACCAGAACCTTTTGCAGCCTTGGAGTTTGCCCTTCACGTTGCTTTCACGTTGCAGGTACAACGAACTTTTATTTTCGTAACGATCCATTAATTTCAATGTCTCTTACTGAGTGTAGAGTGCAGATTTTTATGCTCAACAGAATTTTTTTGGGGAAAAAAAAGACCTCCTAATATGTAAAATTATGATTTGGGACCCTAAGTTTAGAAAAAATAGCAAATAAGGACCAGGTCTCACTTTTGCAAATATGAAATGTGAGTGAAATATCTAAAATGCTTCTCAGCCAAATTGTGATTTGGTCTACTGAAATTGTTATTCGTTAAAGTGAACTTGTCATTTCTCATAGTTAACTCTTCATTTGGTATACCCTCAATCAAGTTGTGATTTGGTCTACTGAAGTTTTCATTCGCTAAAGTGAACTTGTAATTTTTCATAGTCAACTTATCATTTGGCTGAGGGGTATTTTAGACACTTTACTTGATTTCATATTTGCAAAAAAAGACCTGGTCTTATTTATTATTTTTCAAATTGAGGGTCTCAAATCGCAATTTTATATATTGGGAGTTTTTATTTGCAATTTTTTCTTTTTCTTTTTTTTTTTCCTTTTGAACTATGGGAAAATATTTCAGCTAACTATGAATTTTCTAGGGTTAGTATTGTACATTTTTTTTGTACCGTCAGCTTTATGGTTTGTATGTCTGAAGCCGATAAGAACATTGAATCGAGTCTTAGTCCAGACAGGGTATAACTTTTCTACATTGTTTCTTTGTCGTTTTCTTTTCTTTTCTTTGTTTTGGGTCTTAAAGGAGAATGTTGTGTGTTTTTGCTCATAATTGGCTAGCTGGAAGAGCGCCAATTCACCATTATATTCTCTTCTTTCTTACATAACTTATTACTAATAAAGGATCAGTCCACCTTCATCAGTTGAACTTAACATTTTCAGTGTGATATTTTAGATATTCAATTCTCTACTGCAAGAGGGATTAGCATGGCAGTTCAAGCAATATCTTCCACTTCCTTCAACTATGAATGGAAATACGATGTCTTCCTCAATTTTAGAGGTGAAGATACCCGTAATGGTTTCACAGGTCACCTTTATTTAGCTCTTTGTGAAAATGGAATCCGCACCTTCATGGATGATGAAGAGCTTAGAAAAGGGGATGAAATTACACCAGCACTTTTCAAAGCAATTGAACAGTCTAGGATGGCCATCGTTATATTCTCTAATGACTATGCATCCTCCACGTTTTGCCTCAATGAACTTGTCACAATTCTACAATTTATTAAGGGAAACAGCCGGTTGGTTTTGCCAATTTTTTATGATGTGGAACCTTCACACGTGCGGCATCAAGAAGGGAAGTATAGAGAAGCCCTGGCTATGCATGAGAGGAAGTTAAAAGATAATGTGGATAAGTTGCAAAGATGGAAGGTTGCATTACATGAAGCAGCCAATATATCAGGTTTTCACCATACTGTTGGGTAAGTTACAACCTATACCTCTTATTTTACTTTGTATTGGATGTTTAGATGCATCATATTAAATGTATATAGGAATAAGCTAACTTTACTTGCTTCATGAATGAATTTAGTTTGATTTGATTTGAAATTTAGTAATGACATAAATTTTGTAATTTGTCAGGCATGGATATGAGTATCAATTCATTCAAAGGATTGTTAGAGAGATCTCTAGTAAGATCAACAGGAATCCTTTGCATATTGCAGACTATCCAGTTGGACTGGAGTCTCGAGTGTTAAAAATTAATTCTCTTCTAAGAGTTGAGTTGGACAATGAAGTCAACATGATAGGAATATGTGGAATTGGAGGAGTTGGGAAAACGACAATTGCACGTGCTGTATATAACTCAGTTGCTGATAACTTTGAAGGTTTATGCTTTCTCCATGATGTCAAAGAAAATTCAAGTAAACTTGGCCTTGAACAAATGCAAGAGAGAATGCTTTCAAAAATTATAGGGCTGTATATCAAGCTGGTGGATGTTAATGAAGGAATTGCTGTAATAAAACGAAGACTCACTCAAAAGAAAGTTCTTTTGATTCTTGATAATGTTGATAAACGAGAGCAATTGGAAAAACTCGCTGGTGATTGTTATTGGTTTGGTTCTGGCAGTAGGATTATTATTACAACAAGGGATAGACAGTTACTTAAAAGGCATGGTGTTGAAACAATATATGACGTGAGGGAATTCAATGAGGAAGAATCTCTTGAATTGTTAAGCTGGAATGCCTTTAAAAGTTGTAACGTTCATCCAAGTTAAAGGGAAGTTGTGAGTTGTGCAATACAGTATGCCCAAGGCCTTCCACTAGTTCTCGAAGTAATAGGTTCTCACTTGTTTGGTAAGTGTATAAATGATTGGAAATCTGCATTAGATGTCTATAAAAGAATTCCAAACAAAGAAATTCAACAAGTACTACAAGTAAGCTATAATAGCTTGCAAGAGGGAGAGCAGGTAACTTTCCTTGATATTGCTTGTTTTTTTAAAGGGAAAGAGTTGGAACATGTCAAAGATATGGTGGAACTTGCTCATGGTTTCGATCCAAAATATTGTATTGGAGTGTTGAAAGACAAATGCCTCATAAAGATTGAAAATGGTTGTATTAAAATGCATGACTTGATACAAGCCATGGGAAGAGAAATCATTCGTCATGAATCACCGAGAGAGCCGGGAAAACGAAGTAGATTATGGTCCCATGAAGATATTATTCATGTTCTGCAAAAAAAATACGGTGAATGACTCTGATATGGGTGATTTAATTTTTCTTTTTGTACCTTGACACATAGAGTGTTATTGTTTTATTCAAAATTTTATCATTTTTGGTGGCATGTTTGCCGATTAAAATTATTAGAACAAAATTTTTTTTCCTTTATAGTATCTGAAACTTCTAACTCGTGATTGACTTTAAATTTTTGTCTATTAATAGGGTACAGAAAAAATTGTTGTTATAATTCAGGAGCATCAGTGTGGAAATATGAAAATAAATTGGGACAGAGTGGCTTTCAGAAGGATGACAAATCTAAAAATACTTTTTCTCAAGGAGGCCTGGTTTTTAAATGGTCCTCTGAATCTTCCAGATTGTTTAACCGTGTTGCAGTGGTGGGGATACCTGGCATCTTGTTTACCAACTAATTTTGATCCTTCAAACCTCGCTGTGCTTGACTTGCGAGGAGGTTGCTTACGGTCTTTGGAACCTAAAATAGTGAGTATATTACTTTCTAAGTTCATTATATGCTTATTTTTATCCGGGTAATCAAGTTATGTGTTAATGAAAAATTCCACTAACTATTTTATGGTTTTCTTCCTGCAGAAATGGGAGAATATGACAACTTTGAATCTTAGAAAATGTCAATTTATAAGCCAGATTCCTGATGGATCCGGCTTCCCAAACCTAGTTGAACTAAACCTGGAAGGTTGTTACAATTTAATTGAAATTCCTGATTCAATGGGATTTTTGGAGAAACTTGAAATCTTTAATGTTAGATACTGTACAAAGCTCAGGGCTTTTCCTCGTGCAATCAAGATGCCCAATCTTCTACACCTCGGACTTGAAGGCTGTAGAAATCTTGAGAAATTTCCAGAGATATTAGAAAAGATGCAATATATAGAAAATCTTGATTTGAGTGATAGAGACTTAGAATTGCCATTTTCAATTTGCAACATAACTGGGCTTCGAAATTTGAATATGAGAGGATGTGGAAGAGTTATTCTGCTACCAAGTAACCTTGCTATGTTACAAAGACTAGAAGGGACATGTAATGAAGATCGTAGAGAAGGCCAAGAAGAAGCAAGCTTCCTGTTGTGTCCTAATGTGGAGGTGATTAGGCTTCCTGGGTGCGATATATCAGATGCATTCCTTCCTATATGTCTTACTTGGTTCTCCAATGTGAAATGCTTAAACCTTTCTGTTAATGGTTTTTCAATCATCCCGGCGTGCATTAAAGACTGTTGTTTCTTGGAGAAGCGTTATGTTGATCCTTCCAAACATCCGAGAGAAATAAATGGGATTCCCCCAAAATTAGAAGAATTATGGGCACGAGATTGCTTATGGAGAAGAACATCACTGAGCCAGGTTTGGTTGCGTTTCATATTCTGATATTCCAATCCATTTTAATCTGATTCTTTTATGCACCTAAACATTTTTTCTTGATCTTTGACAGGAATTACAAGAGGGTAGTGACACACTTTTTTTCGTGCCTGGATCAGCAATTTTTGAATGGATTCACCATAGCAGCAGGGGACAGTCCATATCTTTCTGGTTTCGCGGCAGAGCGCCAATGATCTGTCTCTGTTTTGTTAGAAAACAAATGGTACTTGATGTTTTAAGTGCTGAGGTAAATGTTAATGGTAGGATAACATTGTTCAATGAAGGCGATATGATGAAGGACACTATGATAATCTATTGTTCAATGTCATCTCATTATATGTTAATGAGTTGGGATATTAAGATCACTGATGAAATAGGCCCTCTGCTTCTTAGTGGGTGGAATCATGTTGAGATTTGTATATATGAAGATGTGTGGAGGCATTTGAAAGAGATGGGAATCCATGTAAAGGAAGAAGATGGTAGAATGGAGGATATCCGATTCACGAATCCTTATAAAAGGACAAAAGTTGAAGTTTCGCAGTGGCAACTTGATTAAAGTGTGAAATGACACCACAACTCAAAAAGGTCTTTTTTCTTTTTCTTTTTTGTGTTTTGTTTTAGCTCTGACTCTTGCGTCCTTGTCAAAATTATCTCATCCAAAAACATTTGACTATGCCTATGATGAATGAATTAAAAGAGAATTATAACGAGGTCCTATGAAAAGAAAATAACTATGAAAAAGGCTTGATAACAAGTTAGGAGTTGTCATTTCCTACCATATAAGTTGACATTATAAGTTGTTCAGTTTGTTATTAGAATTTTTTAATAATTATATTTCTTTTTTTGATACTTCATTGCGATTCTCCTATGCGTTAATGCACTTGTACCTTTCAATAGATTAAGCGGCAAACATGGAGGATATGAGAGACAAATGATAAAGCAGCCATCAAGTCTTTGAGAGCAATGATAATGTCATTAAACCCGAAGGAAAGGGTATAGTAATATGCGGAGACGGCTCCAGTGAAGATATACCAGAGGCATTGTAATCTGAATTATTTTTGTTAATTACAAAATAAACATATTAGGTGGAAAAGATATGTTTGCATTAAAATGTTTAGTTAATTTTTGGGCCAACAATATCCACACACTTTTGTTGAACCGTCGTTTAGTTTGAGTTCATATATATTGATTCAATCAGCCATTCATGCATTTAAAAGGAAGCACCATTCGGTTATCGCTTTTTCTCGTACGGAGGAATAAAATGTATGAATCAGTAGCTGCTTATGCTTGGGGATACAAGAAATTTGACACTATTTGAAAGGGGAAAAAATTATTTTTCCAAGCTTATTTTAACTGTGTTTAAGTTTAACAGTTATGTTGGGGTTAAATAATACTCCTCTGGTCCTATTTAGAGGGCAGATAGTGAAGATATTTTTTGATCCTATTTATAAGGCAGAGAAATTTTTTGTATTGATGTATAATTTTATTCTTCATTTATTATTGTATTGCTTTTGTTTACATAAGGTATAATGTATACTTCTTCTTGTTCAAAATATAAGCTAAACTTTCTTAAAGAGATTAGTTTTTTTAATAAGATAATATTCACTTTTGTCCAAGCATTTAATGAGTTTTTCCAACTTTACCCTTATATATTCTCTTATTTTTTTTAATTCATTTATTACATCTTTTACTTATTCTCTTCATTAATAAGGGTATATCAGGAAAAACAAATTCATGCCTTACACATTTATTATTTTAAATTGATTTTAATTAGTTTCTTAATAAATGTAATAGATAAAGTTTAGTTTATATTTTGAACTGGAGAGAATATTAAATAAGGATAAAGTCAAAAAGTTGTTGAATTTTAAATGAAATTTAAGATTTTCCTTTATTTATGTGAAATATGTTGGAAGTTATAAATAGGATTAGAGGAGTATTGTGTAAAATTAATACAGCTGGCTTCATTTGATTGATAAACTTGACATACTAACTTGATACATGTTTTCTCAATTATATTATTTATTTGATAATTAAAATTTTGATTTATTACTATAACTACAAAATTTGAATGATAATAATAGAACTTTCTAAAAACATGATATAATTGTATTTAATTTGTAATTAATTATTTAGATTTATAATTATAAATTATATTATCATTTTATAATTATTAATTGAAATTTATCATTTGTACTTTTTTATTTAGTTAATTTTAAATTAATTTAATAAATAAAATTTTAAAAATACATAAACCAGATTAAAAATTAAGCAGAACTATAAGAGGCTTGGTAAAATTAAAAACAACTTCAAGAACCTAATTAAAAGCATATAAATACCTAATATAGTTATACTCCTCTGGTCCTATCAGCATGTTTCACACGAATCAAGAAAAATCTTAAATTTCATTAACTTTGATTTAAAATTTAACAACTTTTTAACTTTATATCTATTTTAATATACATTATATCTAATATAAACAAAATCAATACAATAATAAATTAGGGGTAAAATTGTACATCTATATAAAAAATTTCTCTTAATGCCCTATAAATAGGATAAAAAAATACTTTTTCTTTTTTTTGTCTTATAAATAGGACCAGAAAAGTATAATAATAGGAAGGCTAGCAAGTTAACTATGGCAGATTGCCTGCGCAACATTTAGCCACATCCTAGGGTTACATGTCTTATGGCTCTCAAATTGATGCATGTCCCGTCGACTAGGCTTCTTCTAAGAGAGTGTTTGGATGAAAACCAAATTATAATTTTAAAAGTAATTTTATAATATACAAAATAAATATACAGAGAAATTTGTCTCAATTTATAGAGAAGTACTTTTAAAAAATATTTTGGGGTAATATAAATTTTAATCCTTCAAAATTATCTTTATTTTATTTGATCTCTCAAATTTCAAACCAGTTTCTTTTCCTTTAAACATTGATCCCTATAATCCAACAAATACTTGGATTATTTTATCCCTTTAGGAACCAAAATCTATGGTTTAAAATGTGAGAGACTAAAACCAAAATCAGAACAAATTTGAAAAATCAGAGATTATATTAACCGGAATTGATGATATCCAAACAACCCTTAAGTTATCTTCGGTTTTGTCTCACGTGCTCCACGGTTACTCCACGATTTCCTTCCCTCCCCCGCAGAGTCGTGGTTGCTCTCATGTGCCTGTGGGATCTGCATCATTGGTTTTTCCCCGATCGTCGTCTGAATTTACCAGCGTCTCACGTCCTTCTGGGCATCGCTGCCCTGCCTCCTCTTTTGATTTCTCTTCTACGTCTCTGTTTACCAGTACCATTCGTCACTGTCTGCAACAGTCAGGTCGTCTCCCTCCTCCATTGATCTTTCTCAATTTTTCTATTTCACCTTCTCTAACCTTCTTGATTTCCTTTCTTCTTCCGTCTTCGTTTTCACGATTACACTAGGCCACGTTTGGTACGTGACGCTGGAATTGAAGGGACTGGGATTGGGAATGAGATTAGAAATGAGATTGGGATTAGGACTTTAAAATTATATTTGGTAAGAGATAATCTTTGGAGGAATTGTTTTCATTAATTTTATTTTAAAATCAGATAGAAATTATGGAAAGACAATAATGCCCCTTCCAAATATTTGAAAATAAAAGAAAACAATAACTGGAGTTCCAAGGCCAAGATGGAGACGACAAAGCAAATATTATGCTCCTTTTTCACTTTGCCTTGTCCTTATTCTCGTGACGCACATGAATCGAGTTAAAGAGAACAGCAAAATACAGAGACAGCAAAAGAAGAAACTGATTCAGATGCCTCCCTCTATCTTCTCTACGACTGTAATTGACTGAAGACACAGAGTTGAGAAGCGAAATTAGAAGGAAGAAGAAATGAAAATCGTACTGTTTCTTAGTCTTTCGTTGATCGAGGTCGTCTCCTTTGGCTGCATCTGGGTGCTCTTCATCGTCAGGTTCTTGTTTACCACTAGTGTGGGATTGGTCGATGATGGTGTGATCGGCGAGGGGGGTTTCATTGGGGGAAGACGAGATGGAGGAAGGGGAGAACGATGAAGAGAATGATGAAGAGTGAGCAGCTTTCAGAACGATGGAAAAGAAGATAAATTAGAGCAAATGTAAGAAGGTTAAACTTGTCCAAAATGTATTATAAGTGGGGATATTTTTGTCTTTAAAATTTTCAATCTCAGGTTTTAAAATGCAATACCAGGAGGGAGGTGGGTTTGTCCAATCCCACATATGTGGTAATGTGCAATCCTTGAGCTTCTTTAATACCACCTACCAAACATGCTTATTTGACTGATTCCCTATCCCAACCCCTGTCCCGCGCCTCCAGTGCTGCATACCAAACGTGGCTTAGGGGTGAGAATCAACCACCTTTCAACTAGGGCTGCACATGAGTAGAGCTGAGCAAGGCAGAACCCCAGCCCGAAGCCCAGCCCGAAAAATGAACAGGCTGAAAAATACAGTACGTTGCCCGGCCCTGTCCATGAAAAATCCTATTAAGTTCGGGCAGGGCAAGGCAGGTTTTCATTTCCAACAAGTTAATATACTATATCAATTAACTAATTATTTATGTCTTTCTAAATAATTTAACATAACTTTATATTAAAATGGCAACTTGGCCTTAATTTTGTTATTACTAATTAATATACTATGAAACTACTTTTTATAGTAGTTAGGAGGAGTGGACTACAATAACAAAAAAATGTTGTTTGTATATTTTATTAAACTTAATTGTTTTTCTAGTTTCTAACTCTCAAAATCATTCAAAAATAAATAAGTATAACGAACACTGAATATTAATGCAATAGTATGTTTGATTCAAGAAATAAATATGAGGCAAATAAAATATAGATAAATAAAATTATATATATTTTTGCCGGCAGGGCAGCATACTTTGTCCAATCCAAACATGTTCAATAGTTCTTTTGGGTCATTTTTTACTAAGATGGGCTGGGCATTTTTTCACAGGCTTAGATGGGTATAGCGGGCAACTGGGCTTTATGAACACCCCTACTTTCAACATAGATATTAATCATGCTTATCAATCGCCCATTTTAATTTCATGTTTCCATCTTTTAATTTCTGCGTTAATTTGTCTCGTGCCCAGGTTACAGTTTTGGTAAACTATTTTGGGTGACTTAGTTGCTTAGTGCAGATATATATATTTGTAACAATTAATTATGTTTTAATTCTTCTTGTGTTTTGGTTTTAGGTTTGTGAAGTTCAAGGCTTGTTGGAAAGGTGAAATGGAATGGCAGGAGTTATTGAAAAGAAAGGCAAATTGTGGGTAATAACTAGAATCATTTGTAACTGCAGGGTATAGTGATCAATTGAGGAGATTCTATAGGTGGGGTGCCAATCTTTTTCTTTATCACCTCTCTTTGATAAATAGAACAGAACTACTATTTGTGAATTTCTCCAATCAACGTTTATAAATAGTGAAATAGTTGAGTAATGTCTGAATGCACTGATTTCTTTGAATTAAATTTTTAACTAAAAGTAGTAGACAAGTATGAGTTGCATTAAGATTTCGTAATGTACTACAAGAGAAATTGTTCGAAACGATAATCGGATGTGTGTGTATCTTAGGAAAATCATGTGTTTCAAAATCTTTCTTGGTTATATTAAGTCTTGCTTGGCAGGTACTTGATGGAAATAGGAGCGTGACCTATCTTGGATACTTGTGGCATATGCATACCGGCAGGGAGGATGGATACTATTGGGAACTGTTTAAGATATATAGGCACCTTAACTGGCATGGTGTTTCTAGGAGTATGAATGATACTTCAAAAAACTATCTATAAGCCTCTTGCTCTTCGAGTTACGGAAAAAAAGAATCAATCTGTAGACCTTCCAAATATGAGAGGTGTTACAGTTATGACTTTATAGGCTATTGAGCACAAACCGAGGGGGTGAAATTCTTTCAGTATGGAGGGCCTTTCTGTTTTGAGAATTAAGGCAATTAAAGTGTTGTTAATGCCCCCGTCATTTGAAACCCAAATTTCCTTTTCGTCTTTTAAAAGTGTGATTTTGTTTGCTTTTCTGATCTTAGCTTTAGTGTAGTAGTAAGAAGTGTTGCAATCTCCAAGGTAAATCCAGCTAGCTCTGGATTTTTGGAACCAGAGTAGTTCTTGCTGGAGGCAAGCTGTTGTTTCATAAGCTTCAATAAGTTCCCTGTTGAGATGATTTAGGAAAGTGGAATAGGGGCTCTCCTCAAACGGCTTCTGTAATCCTAAAAGAAGAGCCAACAGTTGCCGTTTCCTGAATCCAATTTCACCAAAAATCTCGTAATTCCAGGTGATTGCACTTTGATGGAGGCTTGAATGTTTTTGAATAGGGAGGACTCTTCTGTCTAGCTTGTCGCGAAAGGAAGGCTGATGACCTTGGTCAGGTGCATTCAAGGGTTACTTGGTTGTTGGCTCAACGAGCATAGCCGCTTCTTTGGGAGCTTGTTTTGCTCCTTTAAGGTCGTTCAGCTGCTCACGGTTGTCAGTAACCATTTTGGCATCTTCATCGCCGTCTTGTTGAGCTTGCCGTGTCTTAACCTTGTTGGTGGACCTATTGTCTTCGAGATGGGAAGGGGAGTCTTCTTTCTTCGAGAACTGAAGAGGGAGAGGGCGCTCCATGTGCAAGAGCTTCGGTTATATTCTTCTTTTTTTTTTTGGATAACATTCGGTTATGTTCTTTTAATAGACATGATCTTTTCCTACGATGTTTCGGTGCCAAAATGTGATTTGAAAGAAAGGAAAAATTTGCATTGAGGCCCTACAGAAGACAAAATACTACACAAGGTCCCTAAAAATGTGACAATTGCTCTAGAGTCCTAAAAGGACTTGACTGCAATAATAAAAAAAATTAAAAAGACCTTGTTGCCTCTTGTAACTTAGACCAAAAAAAAAAACCGTTGAAAAGTACAAGTTGTCAATATAAGCCACAATAGTTGTTAATATTACTAATTCACTTGTCAATTTATCTGCTAATATAAGTTTGGAAAAATGTGATTTTAAATTATATAATGACAAGTGATATTGACATATCCTTTGGACTAATACTTTTTTATGATTAATTTGATATAATATCATTATTAAAAGTTAATTATCGCTAATGAAATAGTGAAGAGTTAGTCAATAAAAATGAATTTGTTACTTTTGCACTAATGTAGGATAGTGTGTGAAATCTCATCACAAATAAGCCACATTATTCATAATTCATGAATAGTATGGAGTACATTAGAGTTTTCATACCAATATATATAATATTGAAATTTTAACAAACTATAAATATACTTGTTCATATATGCTCTAAATAATGCGACTCGTTTAAAGTTTCGTGTAATGCAAATGGGACTAAAATTTAACTTTGATGTATGTGTGTGTGTTCATATGAAAAATTAATAGAAAGAAAACAAACCTCCCAGCCTTTAGGTCCTCAATCTCTCAACAGTGGTTTCTTTTGTTGATTCATCATCTTGAGCTAAAGGCTGTCACATACTAAACTCTCAAAGCAAGGAACAAGAAAATAGATTTAGCAACATAAGAATTAACAGAACCAACTCTAGTCATAATACTCATCTGGTTGTTTATATAAGATCTATTCAATTAATTTGATTAGATTGAGAAAGTTATTTACGTAAGTTAATTATAATAAATATGACATATTTTTTTTTAAAATATCCTGATCATCTTCCTTAATATTCTCCCTTTCTTTCCTATTTGATTATAGTTGAAAGAATAGGAGTAATTTGAGAAAATTTCAATAAATATGAAAAATATGTCTTAAATTTAGGACAAAGATTAACTTTACAATTAAGCCTTATATTAAGGACAGTAAAAGTATTAGTTTTGCTTATGTTTGTTGTAGGACAAGAGGGATATCAATACAGGTATTTGGCTTTTGCGAGCAAGTATATCAATAGAGGCATATCCACGGAAGATTTAGAATGAATGAATATCATGCAATTAATAATTATATGTCACATTAAACAAAATAAATAAGATAAAATATATGTAAAGATTATTTTTAAGAGAAGGATAATAAATCTATTAAAGGTCTCTGTAATCCCTAAAAAGAAAAAAAGAAAAAGAAAGAAATATATTGGTATATACACTTTCTAGAATGAGTGTTTATTGTTCTACAGTGTTTGCTCTTAAAAACCATTATTATTGCAGTGACCCAAATTAATGTGTTAACCATTTTAAAAGAGCATAAATCCCCACGCAGATGGCCAACCAAGATTAAGGTTTCTGAGATCCAATATTGAGGAAATTGATTAAGTTGGCATTTTTGTTCAAGGCCAAGCTTGCCCCAAAACTCCATCCATGACAGTTGTTATCTTATTATGCCCATCTAAACACTCTCTATACCACTATCCGCTTCTTAATATAAGTCATTTGTAACATAATCTCACATACCAAGGAATGCACTAAATTGACAAGTTTTTAAATTTTGCCATTTTTAAAGTTTTCTTCATCTCTACATCTACAAATCATTCTCATATATCCGCCTTTCTTTCTCTTTTTCCGATGAGAATTAAATATTCACACTATTCAGTCCAGTTGGTTCACAATCTCCCCATCAATTGAATCTAAAAACTTTTCAATTGTGTTAGATCTTTTCGAGTATTGTTATTATGATTGTGATAAAAAGTTTGTTGGAGAACTTCGTTTGGTGGACTTGGGAGTTCATCAAAAAGAGGCCATTTTTTGAGCCTAAAAAGCAACTCAAGCCTGATGTTAGAGACGGCCAATTTTCCTCACTCATAGTAGTAGCAAAACTAGACTCCGTTTTTTATTTTCCAGAACAGACCAGAAAATGCAAGATCTCTAGTAAGATCAATAGGAATCCTTTTATAGGGATGGATATGAAGCTGGTGGATGTTAATGAAGGAATTGCTGTAATAGAACGAAGACTCACTCAGAAGAAAGCTCTTCTTTTGATTGTTGATAATGTTGATAAACGAGAGCAATTGGGAAAACTTGCTGGCGATTTGTTATTGGTTTGGTTCTGGCAGTAGGATTATTATTACACCAAGGGATAAACAATTACTTAAAAGGCATCGTGTTGAAACAATATATGATATGAAGGAATCCAATGAGGAATAATCTCTTAAATGTTGATCCAATTTACAAGGAAGTTTGTGAGTTCTGCAATACCACAGTATGCCCAAGGCCTTCCACTAGTCCTTGAAGTAATAGGTTCTCACTTGTTTGGTAACAAGAGTATAACTGAGTGTAAATCTGCAATAGATGTCTACAAAAGAAGGGGAGAATTGTCCCAGTGAAAGAAAATAATTACTAAAAATCTTATAACAACTAAGCAATTTATAATAACAAGTTCAAGTGCAAGAAATGACATGTTTAAGCTGCTCAATTGTCATTGAAACTTTTTAGCAATTATCTTCCTTCTTTGGGATCTAATAATGATTCTCTCTAAAAGAATTCCAAGCAAACAAATTCAACAAAAACTACAAGTAAGCTAAAATAGCAGCTTGCAAGAAGAGATAGAGCAGGAAAATTTCCTTGATATTGCTTTTTTTTTTTTTTCCAAAGGGAAAAGAGTTGGGATATGTCAAAGATATGGTGGAACTTGCACATGGTTCTGATCCAAATTATTGTATTATAAAAGTGTTGAAAGAAAAATGGCTAAACATTCAAGTGCAGCGCCTTTTCCTAGAATAGACGAACAAAGGTTGCTGAATCCTATCAAAATCATCTAGAGATGGCCCAAACACATTTGGTCTAGCAATATTGCCACCTGCAAGTGAAGACTGGGGGCTCACTGTGGTAGCTCCATATTGATCAGTGGAAGATGATGCAGGTATAACTCTTGGTGCTGCAACAGGTTTTCCAATAATATCACACCTGTCAAGTACCACATCCAGCTCAATGATGTAGATAATCTGGTGGCTCTGGACAACATTACAGATAAACTGAGTCAATTTAACAATAGACCCCTTTTGCAATATCCCAGCATGGACCAACTCGTTCTTCTTAATATAAAGCATCCCCTGCTGGTAATGGGAACCATCCGACAGCGCAAGCCTATACCTCTCTGGTTTGCCATGCTGCTGCTGTGACCTCACCACTCTCAAGTCAATCACTTGAAGTACAGGCTTTATGTCCTCGCAAGAGAAATCGTCTCTACACATCGCCTTTATCACTCCATGGGTGAGCTTTGCAGCCATTGTTGTAAGGGTTGGAAGCTTAATTCTGGCCTGCTTCATCTCCTTTGATATCTCAGCCACGACAGTCTTCATCTCCTTCAGGTAAGTCTCAAAACGATCCATACGTGCTGTATATGTATAGTCCCTTTGATTGCCCAACTCTGTTAAGCTTCTAATTTCATTGAAAAGGTCTTTCAATCCAGTGTTCTGTGCCATTGGACTCCCAATAAAAGCACCTATATAGAGAATACCCTCAATAATATAATGAAAATAGATAGAAAATAGCAAGGATTAAGCAGATAAATAAGCTAATTAACCGTAATTCTCCATTGAAATTCACAAGGTGTGTGTGTGTGTGTGTATTTGTCGCGTATATATCTGTCACAAGCATTGAATTAACCAGCAACACAAATGAAAATAAAAGTCAGAAATGAAACAACAGCGGCAAAAGAAAACTTCAGATCAGCGGAAGATCAGGGCGGGGGGAGGAGAAGAAGAAGAGACATGGCAAAGTTCACTGCCCTCTTCATATTGTGGCAACTCCCAATATAACCCTACTTTGCTTCTCATGACTTGGGCCTCTATAGTATCTTCGCCCATTCCTTTCCCGCACCATATTTCCTCTTGGCCTATAATAAAATACCCTTAAATAAAGAAATTATGTATCGTTTTCTCATTTCTATCACAAAAATCCAGTGCTTAGTAGAAAATTATTTCATACATCGAACTGCAAAAAAACAAAGAAGAGATCGGTGGAGCGCCGAACTCACCTTAATCGCAAGCACCCCAAAAGAGCAACAAAGGTGAGAGTGAGGAAGATGCTAGCTATGGCCTCCCTTCCTACGCAATAACAACAATCTGAAACAAGAGAGATTATAGCGTAATACTTAGCAGCATTAACTTCTCTGATAAATATCACAAGTCTCAATAGATTACAACCCAATAACTGGCAAATAGCGATAACAAAGTGCTCTTAACAGTAACGTTAAAATAATGCATGCTAGCCTAGTAAGATAGATAGATAGAAGAAGAAAATGTCAGGAAGGGAAGTAGAATGTCAGATAGAAGAAGAGGAGGAGGAGGAGTTCAGTGGGGGAAGGCAGAGACGCACCGTGAACGAAGAAAACGAGCACCGAACTGACAAGGGAGCAGAAAGGGACTGTGAGAGTGTGAGTGCTGAAGCTGATATTTAAATCCAAATCAACTGTCATGGCTTTTAAAATTCAAAATGTGTTTTTATAAATAGATTTATTTTGATAATGTCTAAAATATTTAATACCCTATGTGTTTTATTTAAATTTTATAAGCTATTAATTTATTATAATTAATGTAGTATTAACTTTTAGGGTTAATGTGCAAATCTGCATATTTCGCCAAGGACATTTAACAATTAACACCCTAAGGGCTTTTTTATTTCTGAAATATATATATGAAATTTTTAAAATAATGCAAAATTTAGCCTTAAATTTGATTAATGAGATATTTGAAAAGAATTACCAATTCTACACATATTTAATGTTATAACTATTTTTAAGTAATATTTCTGATTTCTAATCACATGAAATTGTCTAAAAAGACTAATATTATGAACTATATGAGTATTTTAGATTAATTTGAATTATCAATCATAATCACTGTACCCTCAAAACCAAGCAACAATTCGTAGAATAAAAAATTAAAACAATAAAAGTGGAAGAAATCTTTGATAATCAACAGTATAATAATAGAGTTAATAAGTGGAATAGACCTTTGACGGTTTGTAAGGAAAAGGCAGCTCAAATGGATACCTATCAAGCGGGTCATACCATTTTCCAAAAAAAACCAAAAAATTAATAATAAGCAAAGAATTTTATGTCCCAAAATATAAAGGATAAATATTAAATAAAGAATAATTTGGTCAGGACTAAAAAAAATAATTGGAAAAGGCAAAATTAATGGGATTTAATTGATAGTGGAAACAATAGTACCGACATCTTCATTAATTTTCATTGAATACCCTTCAAAGAGAATGATGTCAATGAATTTTTCTGCACAATAATATCATGGAAATTCTCTGCAGATTACACAGTTTTCGAAAATCTTCTAGGACCTATTTTAAGGGAAATCTTATATTGAATTATTTTAAAGGAATATATATTCCCAAAGGAAATATACTCTATGTACATAGTTTACCGACAAAGGAAATATATTTATGGATCCATAGAATATTCATGTCTTAAATATTTGTTCTATAAAAGTTAAGGAAATATTTTGATTCGATATTAATCTGTTCATGAAATATTTATAGATTTTTTTTAAACTTTTGACCGGGAACGATTACCAAACGATAAAACAAAAAGTAGAGACTGGAAAACAAAACCATATATAGATAAAATTTAATGAGTAATTGTTTTACCAAAAAACAAATTCAATCATTAATCATTGGGATCATTGTAACTACGTCACACACACACACACATTTTCCCTGTAAAAGCAGAAGTATTTTTAAATCACTTTAGATTTAAAATTAATTTCTATTGAATCGTAAGCGTTAAATTTAAAACACTTACAACAAATATACTTATTGGAATTCAAACTTATGTTATTCTTTTTATTGGGGTGAGACCATTTACCATCCCAATCAACACCTTATTAGTGATATTACATATCTTTTAATTTTGAAAGGATCCTCTCATTCATTTACCAAGGTTTGTACTACTGAGATACCAAAGGGGGGGATTAGATCTTAGGTCAAGTTTTTTATATTTATTATATCAAGTTCTCTAATCACTTATAAACATGTGTCCTATTTTGTTTCATGTGAATTTATAATTAAATGATAATATTTTTAAAATGGGACATATGATAATGTGTGGTTGAAGAATTTGATATAATAAATATAAAAAACTTGATGTAAATATTATGTATAATAAAAATGACAGAATCATATAGAAATTAAATGTATATAAGTTCAAATAATTATCCTGGATAACCAGTGACCTTGTTGCACAATCACATTAAACACCTCCCTTAAATGTCTTTTAAAGCGTACTATTTCTTAGTCTTTTTGGATGCGTTTGATATGAGCAAAATTTAGGGGAGGGGAAGAGGGAAAAAATTTTAATGGGTTCATTTTTATAGTTTTATTTTATATCTTATCTTATTAAAATTTTAAAACTTTATTTCTCTTATTTTTTAAATCGAACTCATTAAAAAAAATTTCTCCATTCCTATCCTTTCATTTTCCTCATACCAAACATACAGTTAATCTTTGCTGACTTGTCAAACTTATGTGATGGATATAATATGCAACTAAATGCTCACAAAATATCAACAAAGATAGAGTTGTTTTTTCGCTTTAATTTTTTTTATTTACATAACTTAAAATATAAAAATATTATATTAAAAATATTAAAATGCAAGCACGCTTTGTCAGCGTTTAATCGCACAGTCATCATTTAAGTTTGATAAGTCATTATTTTTCGTTAGATAAAATCTAACGATATTAAGATTGAAGGAAAAAAATGCACTGTATAAATTTATTAGGAAACTAAAATAAAAATTAATATAAACGTAAAGAATCAAACATATACTTTAGCTATATATTAATTAGTTAACATCACCCCTAATATACTAACACGAGTAACAGTAACGCCAAATGGGTGCTCACTCGTGTACATTTTTCACCGTCGTTGAAAAAATGAATACTTTGCAATCTTTTTCTTAATTAGATTTATCATTAATTTTAGCAAAAGAGACACGTACACTTATACGGCATATTATACAGGGTCATTAATCTAATACTACCTCCGGTTCTAATTATAAGAGCTAGTTGACTAATTTAAAAAGATTAAAAAAAAAAGTTAAGTTAGTTATTTATAATAAATGTGTTGTCTTTCGTAAAATATCTTTGCTAATCAAGTGTATTGGCTAGAACTATCATTGTTAGAAGGTCTACCTAGAGAAAGAATGCATAAGTATAAGAGAAAAACTGGACTAGGGTCTTATATTTAGGATCAAAATAAAAGTCAAACAAGGTCTCTTATATTAAGAACCGGAGGTCGTATAAAAACTAGTTGACTAATTTGAATGGATTAAGAAAATTAGTTAAATTAGTTATTTATAATAAATATGTGTTATCTTCTCTAAAATATCATTGCTAATTATATGTACTAGCTAAAATTAATATTAGATAAAACCTTTAACATGTGGTGTATACAACTACCATAAAGACTATTTTTAAAAAAATAAATAAATATGAGAAATAAAATAAATTGGGTCTTATATTTAAAACTAAAATAGATATCAAATTAGTTCTTATCCTAATGAGCAGAAATAATACTGCTTTTTCGTAAATTATTGTTCAGTGGAGGGATTTGGACTAGATCTCCAAATTGATTTGGTCCTCCGTCCAAATTTTGAAAGTGATCGTCAAGACTTGAACCTTTACCAATATGAACAATTTTTTTCAGAAGATCCAGAAGCTCTCCTCCTCCTGCTGGTAAAAAAAAAAACCAGGCTCTCCTCCTCCAACGGCTTCATGTGCCTTTCACTAATATTTTTTCAGTTAAAGCAGCAGACGCTGATGACTTGGAATTACAAATGGATTGAACATGTGATTTTTCACTTACAGGAAAGCTCTAAATCTGTAAGGCCATTAGCTCCTCTTGGAGATATATATATATATATATATATATATTAATTGCAGAGCAATTGTTCATACTTGATGAGAAATAAAATTTAAATGGCGTATCTTCTTTGATTCTGTTCGTGAACATTTTTGAGCTGCAAATTATGGATCTGATGCAAAAGATATCAACAACTAACACTAATTTCTATTAAAGAATGCAAGCAGAGGAGAGAAAAAAATTGAAGTCCTAGGGCTTTTTATTATTATTAAAAACAAATTTTTATTTTAAAAAATAAAAAAACTTATTTGATAATAAACAAATTTTAGACATTTTTTTTTAGTATTTCTTCCCCCCCAAAAAAAAATTGGGGAAACCTTTTTTCTCTTCCAACCCAATACTAACCACAAACCAAGTATGACTACCGGCCCAAATATTACTTTTTATGTTTTTTGTTTCAAATGTAAGTTTTTAACCATTGTTCATGGGTTCAGTGGTGGGAATCACACCTCCTCATCCGAAAAAGAGGAGGTTTGATTTTTCTTCACGACGCTTGGAAAGGCATCTTAAAATAGAGATGTCTAGGTTAGTGCCTAGGGATATAATGTAGATTCTTCCTGCCCGACATTGATGTCACTTAAGAGGAACTATTCAAGTGCTCTGCCTTTGGTTTGGGTTAAACCCGAACCCCTACCTAAAATTTTGTTACCAAAATAAAAAAGTAATTTTTTTAAAATAATTATCTAAACATTTTTTTATTCTCCACTTATTTTTAAAAGAATTTCACAAAATTATTTTGAGAATAAGAAAACAGAAAACCGAAGCAAACAAACCTTTATTCTTGAAAATCCTGCAAAAAAATTGAGAGGAACAAATGGACAATCTTCTTCTGCAATGTCTCGGTGCCAAGATCTTCTTTTTCAAAAAAAAAAAGAGATGTTACGTTTCAATTGAAAAATACTACCTTAAATCTTTAATATAAAACTAGTTTAATATTTAATTTAATCCCAAATATGACCCGACTCAACTTTATCTTTTATATCTATCTATTTTTTTATATTTATATATTTTTAAAGATAATTCTTGTAATAGTTATACATGTTACACATTTTATAGACTTTTTCCTACCAAAAAAAATTTTAGATGAATTGATCTCAATGCTAAAGCATATTTCCAGACTCAAAAAACACTTACAAAAGTACTTATAAATTACTCATCAACTAAATCCTCATATCAATAGTAAGATTTGAACTCATAATTTTATAAGTTATTCTGAACCAACTCTTTATCAAATAGACCAACTCTTGTTGGTCAAACTCCATAAACTAGTAGTTCTAACTGATACATATTATTAACAAAGATATTTTAGATAAAAAACAACCCATATTTATTATAAGTAACTTACTTAACTAAGTTTCTTAATCTATTCAAATTAGTCAACTTATTCAACCTATAGTAATTCGTAGTATTACGAACACAAATTCATGAAATTTTTGTAAGGCACCCTCTTTATCACCAGCATGTGCACTTTAAAAATGATCACAAACCCGAGTTATAAACTTAAATACAAACTAAGGTCCCTCATCTGAATATATCATAGAACACCTCTTTCTTACACATCATTAATCATCAGATTATTATCATTTGGTCAAAGGAACCAGTCCGACTTGGTCCGATGAAATATCCCACATCAAGGCCAGCTTCAAGATTAACACAAGATCAGGAATAGAGAGCCAGCGTCACAGTGAACTCTTCCTATATGGATTTCATAGAATTTAAAGCCACACGATCCAACCAGAAAGGTTCAAACGCAAATTGGCCACGAAAATACTAGATTGTTGTTATAAAGAGACAAGAACGGCAATGAAGCTGTACAATGCGGAGGTAACAACTAAGACCTCTCTCAACGTTCAAACTGTAAACAATCTGATTATGCCTAAACAAAGCGCTTAATAGGCCTCCCCCCGACCACAAGTGGCAGTAACTATATGCTCCCACCGCAACGAAAAATATCCCCAATACCAATTATATGTCAGCCGCAAGGAAGTTACCGGTCAGTGTAACCTGCATAAAATTAACCCATGATGCGAAATAAGAAATAAGATACAACGGATCTTCGAACATTAGGATCCGTGATTTTTTTTTTTTAACTCCCTCTTTTTTCTTAGTGAAAACCTTCTTCCCGATTGAGACGAAGTTACCAAAATTCATAGGAGAGGATCCATGCTCAACCCAAAAAATGACACATTAAATTCAGAGGGCTAGGGAGTTACAAGAAGAGTACCTTTTCACCCAACTTGAATGGAGGAAGACCCTTGTAAGGGCAGGTGCTGCACCTGAAAGCATCCCCTAAACCACACTGCAGGTGAAGAGCCAACTGTGAGAGCAATGCTGACCATTGGGGGAAAAAAAAAAAAATCACAGGAAGATCATCCATTTGAGTGTGACACATGAAGGATGAATTATTCCCAGACTTCGTATCATGGCGTTTGTCCATCAATTGCAAGTCCAAATAGTATATTCCCCCATAATAAACAAACCAAAAAATCAGCTAATCATGCATAATAGCTTGTAACAACATGAAGGCAAAGATTAATATGAAGATTTAACTTGGTCCTAAATACAAGGCATTAATCTATTTTGTCTCATATTTATCTATTTTGGCTCCCAATAATCTGTATGGCAATTATAATAATTGTTTCAATCCACATGATTAACAAAAATATTTTAAGAAAAACAACATCTATTTATTATAAATAACTAACTAAACTAATTTTATTAATATTGCAAATTAGTTATCTGGTTTAACTAATTTTATTAATATTGCAAATTAGTTATCTGGTTTTTATATTAAGAACCAAAGGCAGTAAATCATGCATTCCATCATTGTTACTGCGTCCCCCAAAAAAAAACACACACACACACAGACACACACGTATTTAAAAAAACAAAAATCACTTCATTCTAACCATCCTAAGCTTCTGTAGATCATCTGCACTAAATAAGCTGTGTGACCAGAGAATTGTCAAAATATCAAATCAGTAGTCACACTAAACTGAATTTATTCATCTCATACTCCAAAACAACAGAGAACTAAAAATTAGCCTTTTTCCCCACAGCAAGTCGCTTTAACAGCACAGAAAACAAACGCCCTAAATCCCAATTGAAGGTAACATATGCTGAAACAGAATACTTCCGAAAAAAGACATACACTGCCACAAGCTGATTGAGGATTATTGATCTGTTCTGCACTCAATCCTAACTTCAATACCATCTCTTCTTCTTCAGCCCTTCCGCAAGTGCAGTTTTTGCATGCTTTTCTTGTACTTCCAACTTCACAATCACCTATTGCACGAGCATGTTACTAAATACAAGAAAAGAAAACCAATAAATCAGCAACTGAAATTAGAGGAGTACTATTTACCAGTTGGCAATTGGGGTTTCTTCAAATCCTCTTCAGTCAAAAGACTATCTTCATCTATAAGGTCTGTATCATCATCAATTTGCACTTTGGGTGGAGTCTTCACTGCCTTTTTTAGGGCAAAAGAAGAACCAATTTTCCATGAAGGCTTTTTCGCTTTAATCTATGTGCAATGCAAAACAATTATACTGTTAGAATAGTAAGTTCCATGCTGCATAGGTAGGAAAAATAAGTTTGGTAGAATAAGAGTTTCACGTCTGAGTGTATGTTAGATATTTTAAAGCCATAATAAGTATTATTACAACCTACAGTTCAAATTACCTGCAATAAATTTTTATTCCGTCCTATTCTTGCATTAGAAACAAGCAAGGGCAAACGAGCAATGGACACTGAATAAATTGAAGAAAAGAAATCAAATGGCAGAAAATAAACTTACCCCAGAAGGCTTGATTTCTGATGAGGTGGTTGATTTTAATTCTAAAATTTGTGTTTCTGAAAACCCTGCCAACAGTAACTTGTGCTCAAGATCAGACATCATCTGCAAGATGAGATGAAATTGAAATCACTTACAACCAAGAGCCGAAATTATAAATTTATAACCCACAACCATTTTACTTACCCCAGCTTTTATATAACCGAACCATACCTGTTGGAAGACAAAGCCCAAGCCCAATAAGCTGTGTTTTATTTATTTATTAATTCCATTCTTTGTATTCAGTTTATCAGTCTGATTAGATTTATCAGATAGATTAGGATAGATCTCTTTGATTTAGTCATTTACCCTAGATTTAGGTATCTTAAACAAGTTATATAATGTACTTACTGCTTCAGTAATATATACCGATTAAGAACTATTGCTCTCCTCTCTCATGGTATCAGAGCGGCAACAGAGAGAGAGAGTGAAAGTCGCGGCTTTGACCGCAGCTAGGACCAGTCGGAGAAAGAGTGAAAGTCGCGTCCTTATTCGCGACTAGGACCAGTAGGACCAGTCGGAGAAAGAGTGAAAGTCGCGTCCTTATTCGCGACTAGGACCAGGTAATCTGATCGCAGGAAGACCGACGACAAAAGCATTTGAAGTTGGCGACTGAAGACCAAGGGAGCATGACTGGGTCGAGCGACTGAAGACCCAGTGCCCAGTGATCGCGTCTGAAGATCGAGTGAGCTCGTCTGGGTTGAGCGATTGAAGACCAAGTGACTGCGTCTGAATTGGCAAACGCCAACAACCGAGAAATTTGATCGCATTTGAGTGAGCAACTGAGACCGAGTTGAACAAAGGCACGGTCATATTCGTGCTACCTGGTGAACCCGACGTGAACCCGACGTGAACCCAACTGAGACAGAGTTACACAAAGGCACGGTCGTATTCGTGCTACCTGGTGAACCCGACGAGATGGAATCTGGTGAATTTCCACCTCTATTTGGCACAATGAGGCGCCCTTCATCAGCGTTTACAGCAGGTACAGCACCATCATCGTCTTCTTCTGCATTGGGTTCTTCTGTATCGGGCACGGGTTCTTCTCCTTCAATGGTAATAGAATCTGGATTAACCACCGAGACTCCTCAGATGTTGGTCGCTCACAAGTTGACTGGAAGTAATTATTTACAGTGGTCTCAAAGTGTCCTGATGTACTTACGAGGCAGAAGAAAAGAAAAATACATAACTGGGGAGGCCCCACAACCAAGTCCTGATGACTCAAAGTATGATACTTGGTTTGCTGAAAATAATCTGGTGATGACCTGGTTATGCAACTCCATGACAATAGATATTAGTGAAGGCTATCTGCTTGCTAAGACGGCAAAGGAAATATGGGATGCTGCTAAAAGAACATACTCAGCTATGGAGAATACTGCTGCTCTGTTTCAAATAAAAAAGGCACAGAGAGAGATGAAACAAGGAAGCATGACAGTGACACAATATTATACTGTTCTCACACGCTTGTGGCAGCAGTTGGACATGTTTGATGTCCATGAATGGAAGTGCAGCAGTGATGCCCAACTATATAGGGAACTGGTTGAAAAAGAAAGAACCTATGAGTTCTTACTTGGTCTCATTGACATGTTTGATGACGTAAGGGGAAGAATTATGGGAATGAAGCCACTGCCATCACTGTTCGAAGCTTTCAACATGGTCAGATGTGAAGAAAGCAGAAAACGACTCACCCTGAGTGTATCTGCACCCTCTGAGTGTTCAGCGTTAGCAGTACATGGTAACAATGGATCAGATCAGAGGGGAAAGAAGAACTCCAAAGGATGGTGTGACCATTGCAACAAAAATGGTCATACTAGGGATATATGCTGGAAATTACACGGCAAACCAGCAAATCTGAAACAAAAACGAAGACCGGAGAATAGGGGGTATGCTGTGGTGACCAACGAGAATGAGGAGAATGGAGAAACTCTTAGCCGAGAAGAACTACAAGTACTCAGACGAATTCTTGAGAAGCATAATAACTCTACCTCTACCCCTAAAGCAAATCTGGTGAAGTCAGGTAATTCTGTTATAGCCCTAAATGCCTTGGCAACCAGTGATAATACTTGGATTGTTGACTCGGGAGCTACAGATCATATGACGGGTAATAAAGCTTTGTTCAGAATTATAAAGTATTGCCATGATGAGAATCTTAAAGTGAAAGTTGCTAATGGAATCTTCTCCAAAGTTTGTGGTGTTGGAACTGTCAAGATTTCTGATAACTTAGAATTACAAAATGTTTTATTTGTCCCAGCACTTGCATGTAATTTGCTATCAGTGAGTAAAATAACTAAAAATAATCACTGTCGAGTGTTTTTTGATGATACCGGGTATGTTTTTCAGGATTTGACAACGAGGAGGAGGATTGGCATTGCTAAAGAATGGGACGGACTCTATTATCTTGAAGGCTCAAGGATCACCAATAAACATGTGGGCAAGGCTTTGTTTAGTTCAAATTCTTCAAATAAGGATGTATTATTATGGCACTCTAGGATAGGCCATCCCAGTGTTGACTATATGAAACACTTATTTCCAGATTTATTAAATAAAAGTTCAGTTCCTTTTCTTTGTGAAACTTGCCAGTTTGCAAAACAAACTAGAACTTCCTATCCCAAACAACCTTACAAACCAACCGCACCCTTTACCTTAATACATAGTGATATTTGGAGACCTGCAAGAGTTAAATCAACCTCTAACGCTAGGTGGTTTGTGACCTTTATTGATGACCATACTCGAGTAACCTGGGTATACTTGATGAAAGAAAGATCGGAAATTCTTAATATTTTTAGAAGTTTCCACACATTTGTGAAAACTCAATTCCAAGGGACAATCAAGATATTAAGAAGTGACAATGCAAGAGAGTACCTCAGCACAACCTTAAAGGAATTTCTTGACCAGCAAGGAATCCACCACCAAACCTCGTGTGCATACACCCCGCAACAAAATGGGGTAGCTGAATGGAAAAACCGACATCTCCTAGAAGTCACCCGAGCCATTATGATTGCCAGGAATGTTCCAAACCTATTTTGGGGAGAAGCTATTCTCACATCAGCCTACCTAATCAATAGAATGCCCACAAAAGTACTCAACTATCAAACCCCCATTCAAAAACTTCTTGAAACCTACCCAGATTCACCCCTAGTCTCAGACATTCCCTTGAAAGTATTTGGATGTGTAGTGTATATACATCAAGATGATAGCAACAAACTTGAACCAAGAGCTTTAAAATGTATCTTTCTTGGGTATTCTCCTACCCAGAAAGGTTATAACTTATAAGTGTTATTGTCCCACAACCAGAAGAGTTTATGTTACTAAGGATGCCGTATTTTCCGAAGAAGATGCATACTATCCCAAGTTACCCATTCAGGGGGAGAATTATGACACTGAAGAATGGCTAACCTTGAATGTCCCTGCTCAAACAATCCTAGACATCCCTGAACCAAACCCACAAGCTTCTGAAAACCTAGCTTCCTCTATTCAACCCGAACCTGAAGAACCAAACCCACAAGCTTCCTCTACTCAACAAAATCACAGCCATCTGGAAAATAGTGTTGAGGTGAATACAGGGATGGACCAGGAAGGTAGTACTGAAACTGATGATGAAGAAGAACAACTCGCAGAAGAGCAGCAAAATAATAGAGTCTCTCACATTCCGAGGCATAACCAAATCTCCAATTCAATGTTAGATCCTGAAGAACTTGGGTGGCCAATTGCTCTCAGAAAAGGGGTAAGATCCTGTACTCAGCATCCCATCAGTAAATTTGTTTCCTATGATAAAATATCTTCTAGAATGCAGACATTTGTAGCAAACTCATCCAGTGAGAGAGTACCTAAGACATTTCAAGAGGCTATTGGTAACTCTAATTGGAAACAGGCTATCGATGAAGAGTTGGAAGCATTGAAACAGAATGAAACATGGGAAATTACTTATTTACCCGCAGGAAAGAAGACCGTGGGGTGTCGGTGGGTTTTCACAATCAAGTACAATCCAGATGGAAGCATAAACAAATATAAAGCAAGACTTGTAGCTCGAGGATATACACAAACATATGGGGTTGACTATCAAGAAACCTTTGCCCCGGTAGCTAAGCTAACACCATTAAGGTTCTTTTATCAGTAGCAGCCAATCTAGACTGGCCACTTTATCAGCTAGATGTGAAAAATGCTTTTTTAAATGGGGATCTTAAGGAGGAAGTATATATGGAGATACCTGCTGGCTTGAAGAATTCAACAAATTGCTCAAAGGTTTAAACTCCAGAAATCATTGTATGGATTGAAACAATCCCCTAGAGCTTGGTTTGGAAGATTTTCGATGACCATGAAAAAAATGGGATACTCACAAGGGCACTCAGATCACACACTCTTCATAAAGCATGTTGGTGATCAAATAACCATCCTGATAGTGTATGTAGACGATATTGTGATTACAGGAAATGATGAAGGGGCCGTAAGAAGGTTAAAGAGATCATTGGCAGCTGAGTTCGAGATGAAAGATCTAGGACAGATGAGGTATTTCCTTGGGATGGAAATTAGTAGAACCAAACAAGGAATAAATGTCTCTCAGAGAAAATATACGTTGGATTTGTTGCAAGAAACCGGTATGCTTGGAGCCAAACCTGCAGAAACCCCCATGGAAACTGACTGCAATTTAGAATAGAAGAAGGATGGGATACCGGTTAACACCGGAAGATACCAACGATTGGTAGGAAAACTCATCTATTTGGCTCATACAAGACCAGATATAAGCTACGCCGTGGGAGTTGTAAGTCAGTTTATGAATCAACCGCAAGAGCAACATATGGAAGCGGTATATAGAATTCTGAAATATTTGAAGAAAAATCCAGGAAAGGGGTTATTCTTCAGGAAAGGACAAGCTAGAGGAATAGAGATTTACACAGATGCAGATCATGGGCGGTCCTTGCTAGATAGGAGGTCCACTACTGGATACATCACTCACTTATGGGGAAATCTGGTTACCTGGAGAAGTAAGAAGCAACCAGTGGTTTCCAGAAGCAATGCCGAAGCAGAACTAAGGGCACTAGCCCTTGGGGTCTGCGAAGGAATCTGGATAGTTAGAGTTCTAAAAGAACTTAGACTAATGCATACTGGGCCAATAAAACTTTGGTGTGATAGTAAATCAGCCATGGAAATGGCCCTAAATCCTGTGCATCATGACAGGACAAAGCATGTTGAAATTGACAGACACTTCATCAGAGAAAAGATTGAAGGTGGTATCATTGACTTATCTTACATCCGAACCAAAAATCAAGTGGCAGATTTGTTTACTAAACCATTGCCCAGAGACTCATTTGAAGGACTAAGGAGCAAGCTAGGAATGATTGACACCAATTCACCAGCTTGAGGGGGAGTGTTGGAAGACAAAGCCCAAGCCCAATAAGCTGTGTTTTATTTATTTATTAATTCCATTCTTTGTATTCAGTTTATCAGTCTGATTAGATTTATCAGATAGATTAGGATAGATCTCTTTGATTTAGTCATTTACCCTAGATTTAGGTATCTTAAACAAGTTATATAATGTACTTACTGCTTCAGTAATATATACCGATTAAGAACTATTGCTCTCCTCTCTCAATACCCAACACTTTAGATTAACAAATAAATGAATTGGGACATTACACATCATAAAAGCACGATTTACATAGGCCAACCCATGATTCACAATGTTAGAAGCCCTTGATTCTCTCCCTGATTCTCTCCCTTTATTCTCTCCATGATTTACCCATGATTCTAGCTAGACAATGAATTCCTGATTACTTGTGATATTGCAATATCTTTCATTTATTACTGATTGATTGTAACCGGTAGTATGAGACTCTATATATTGTACCCACATCATATGAAATAATATGGCAGAGTGAATTTTCAATACTCTTTAAGCATGGTATCAGAGCGTGTGAGCTTGGAAAGGGTCCTGGAGAGTCTGCCGTGAGCCAGAGAGAGAGACGGCGAGGAGAGAGAGAGAGAGAGAGTGAGTGAGGCGTCCTCAAAACTGGAACCAGAAGTGGTCCGTGGACGACACCACCCCTCCAGGTCTCACCGGCGTCCCCAGATCGGCGCGTCCCCAGAAGCCGACGTCCAACGGAGCTGCGCGTGACCCTCACACGCCGTTACAAGTTCCGCGCGTGAATCCCACGCGCCGCCACGCCCCGCCACTGTACCAGCGCGTGCCGCCCACGTGCCGCCGCCAGAGACCTCCAGTACCTCCCAGAGACCCAGAAGATGGATAACCCAGAATTCCCACCACTTTTTGGGTCTGTTCGCAATATTCCAAGGGTTCTCATGTCCGGTACATCTTCAAATACTCAAGCTACTCCTTCTTCACCGGTGGTTACTCCTTCTTCAGATCTGACAGTAGCCGCTGAACCTCAAGCTATAGGGGTAGCCCACAAACTTAATGGAAGCAATTATCTCCAATGGTCTCAAAGTGTATTAATGTATCTGCGTGGGAAGCGTAAGGAGAAGTATATCAATGGAGAAGCAACACAACCTTCGCATAATGATCCCAAATTTGATACCTGGTTCGCTGAAAATAATCAGGTGATGTCTTGGTTGTGCAATTCAATGACTCTCGAAATCAGTGAAGGATACCTTCTTGCAAGTACAGCCAAGGAAATCTGGGATGCTGCTAAGCGGACCTACTCTACCCTCGATAACACTGCAGCCTTATTAGATCTAAAGAGGCAGCTCAAAGATCTGAAACAAGGCAACTTAACTGTGACTCAATACTACAGTACGTTGACAAAGATATGGCAGCAATTGGACCTCTTTGAAGTACATCCTTGGAAAGATATGGATGATGCTAATTACTACAGACAACTGGTGGAAAGAGGACGAACATATGACTTTCTGTTGGGCCTGAATGATGTTTTTGAAGAAGTGAGAGGGAGAATTATGGGACTGAAGCCGCTGCCATCCCTATTTGAAGTCTTCAGTATGGTTAAGTTCGAAGAAAGCCGAAGACACCTCACTCAAGGCAGCCTGACCGCAACAGAGGGCTCGGCATTGGTGACGAGGGGGTTCCAGACATCAGAGGGCCCTGAGAAGAAAGGGAACAAGTGGTGCAACCACTGTAACAAGAGAGGCCACACCAGAGATGAATGCTGGAAACTACATGGGAAACCAACTCAAGGGAAACAGAAACAACGGGAAGATAGAAGGAGCCACCACACCTCCTCTGAAGAAAAAGGTGATGATGGAGACCAATTGACCAGAGAAGAGCTTCAAATGCTTCGTAAGATACTTGAAAAACAAAACAAATCAAAATCTGTTCCCAACGTGAACTTGATACAGTCAGGTAATTCCATTATAGCCCTCAATGCAATGATAACTAGTGATGAGACTTGGATTGTTGACTCCGGTGCTACAGATCACATGACTGGTAATAAGTCCTTCTTCAAAACCCTCAAATATTGCCATGAGAACCTTAGAGTAAAAGTGGCAACTGGACTGTATACTAAAGTTGAGGGTGTTGGCAGTGTGGCTCTATCTGAAGATCTGGAAATCCATAATGTTTTGTTTGTCCCTGCTCTTACTTGCAATCTTATTTCTGTGAGCAAATTAACTAAAGGGAAAGCATGTCGGGTGATATTTGATGATGTTAAATGTGTTTTTCAGGATTCGACCTCGGGGAGGAAGATTTTGACTGCTAAAGAATGGGATGGACTCTACTACTTTGAAGGAAAGGATATGAAGACAGCAGGAGCAAAGAAAGCTATGGTTAGCTCCAACTCTCAGAATAAAAATGTAATGTTGTGGCATCAAAGATTAGGCCACCCCAGCTTTGATTATATGAAGCATGTGTTTCCAACTTTATTCAATAAAAATTCTTCTCCTTTCCAATGTGAAACGTGTCAAATTGCTAAACAAACTCGCGCCTCTTATCCCAAACATACTTACAAACCTTCTACCCCGTTCACAATGATCCATACCGACATTTGGGGACCAGCCAAAACCAACACCCGAACAGGCACAAAGTGGTTTATCACATTCATAGATGATCACACCCGGGTCACATGGGTTTACCTTATGAAAGAGAAATCCGAAGCCCTACAAATTTTCAAAAACTTTTACTCGTTTGTGAGAACCCAATTCCAAACTACCATCAAAGTCCTGAGAAGTGACAATGCCAAAGAGTATGTGAGTGGAGCCTTTAGGGAATTTCTTGAGCAGGAGGGAATCCATCACCAAACCTCATGTGTTTATACTCCTCAACAAAATGGAGTTGCTGAGCGAAAGAATAGACACCTTTTGGAAGTGACCCGAGCTATTATGATGGAAAGAAATGTTCCAAATCTGTTTTGGGGAGATGCTGTACTAACCGCAGCCTATCTTATCAACCGCATGGCCTCTAAAATTCTCCACTTTAGTACCCCTATTCAAAAGCTCCTCGAGACTTACCCCACTTCACCTATCATCAATACCATCCCTCAAAAGGTCTTTGGGTGTGTCGTCTTTGTCCATAAACATGATGGAGGCAAACTAGGTGCTAGAGCAGAAAAATGCATTTTCCTCGGGTATTCCTCCACCAAAAAGGGGTACAAGTGTTATTGTCCCACCACCAGAAAACTTATAATCTCCAAAGACACAGTCTTTTATGAGGATGATGCTTACTATCCCAAATTACCCATTCAGGGGGAGCACTATGGAGTAGAATGGCTAATTACATCCGAACCTATAACCATACCGCCTCAAGACAACATCCCTGAACCGGAAACGGAACCAAAAACCCCTACTACTACACCTTCTCCAGAACACCAAAACTCCACAAACATCCCTCACCCAATGGAAACCAATGCTGAAATTGATGCAGGGGTGACAGAGCACTCAAGTCCTCAATCAGGTGAACAGGACAGTAGTAGTAGGGTTCCTTCCATTCCAAGGCAGCAACATGATTCCAATCCGGAGTTGGATCCTGAAGAACTGGGATGGCCTATTGCACTTAGAAAGGGGGTAAGATCGTGTACTCAACATCCTATTCAAAAATTTGTCTCCTATGGCAATTTATCTGCGAGAATGCAAACTTTTGTAGTGAATAGCTCACAGGTGAAAATTCCAGAAACATTTCAACAGGCTGTAACAGATCCTAATTGGAAACATGCTGCATATGAGGAGTTGAGAGCCTTGAAGGAGAATAACACGTGGGATATCACCACACTTCCTAAGGCAAGAAAGCAGTGGGTTGCAGGTGGATCTTCACCCCTAAATTCAATCCTGATGGCAGCATCAACAAGTACAAAGGAAGATTAGTTGCCAAAGGGTACACCCAAACCTATGGGATTGATTATCAAGAAACGTTTGCTCCTGTGGCAAAATTCAACACCATCCAGGTACTCCTGTCCCTAGCTGCCAACCTTGATTGGCCCCTACATCAACTAGATGTGAAGAATGCTTTCCTAAATGGAGATTTGGAGGAGGAAGTGTACATGGAAATTCCAGATGGAGTAATAGCTCCGCCCAACTCAGTTTGCAAATTGAAGAAATCATTATATGGCCTGAAACAATCTCCACGAGCATGGTTCGACAGGTTTGCCAAAGCGATCAAAAGGTTTGGCTACATTCAAGGACAAGCTGATCACACTCTTTTCGTCAAACACAGTGATGGAAAGGTAACGATCCTAATTGTGTATGTGGATGATATAGTCATAGCTGGCAGTGATGAGGTTTCTATCTCCCACCTCAAGAAGGCCCTGGCTAGGGAATTCCAAGTGAAGGATCTAGGCCAAATGAAGTACCTTCTTGGAATGGAGGTTGCTAGATCCAAAAAGGGTATAAGTGTGTCTCAACGAAAGTACACACTGGACTTACTCCACGAAACAGGAATACTTGGGGCTAAACCTAGTGAGACTCCTATGGAAGAGTCATGCAATCTGGAAGTGAAACCAAAAGGGACACCAGTTAACTCAGAAAGGTACAGAAGACTTGTGGGCAAACTAATCTACTTGACTCATACAAGGCCTGACATTAGTTATGCAGTTGGAGTGGTAAGCCAATTTATGCATCAACCCCAGGAAGAACACATGGAAGCAGTATACAGAATCCTCACCTACCTCAAACTCAACCCTGGAAGAGGACTATTCTTTAAAAAGGGGAGTACAAGGAGCATCGAGGTCTACACTGATGCAGATCATGGGAGAGCTGTGGATAACAGAAGATCTGTCACAGGATACTGTACTTATGTTTGGGGAAACTTAGTCACTTGGCGAAGCAAGAAACAGACAGTAGTCTCAAGAAGCAGTGCTGAGGCTGAGCTAAGAGCTGTAGCCCTGGGGGTATGTGAAGGAATGTGGGTGATTAGACTTCTGAAGGAATTGAGAATCTCCTATGAAGGACCTATGAATCTCTGGTGTGACAATCAAGCCAGCATTGAAATGACCAAAATCCTGTGTATCACGACCGAACAAAGCATGTTGACATTGATCGGCACTTCATCAAAGAAAAGGTCGAGGATGGCATCATTAACTTGAACTATGTGCGTTCAACTGATCAGATTGCTGACATCATGACCAAACCGTTAGCCAGAGTCAAGTTTGAAGGGCTTCGAAGCAAGCTGGGAATGGTTGACATCTACTCTCCAGCTTGAGGGGGAGTGTTAGAAGCCCTTGATTCTCTCCCTGATTCTCTCCCTTTATTCTCTCCATGATTTACCCATGATTCTAGCTAGACAATGAATTCCTGATTACTTGTGATATTGCAATATCTTTCATTTATTACTGATTGATTGTAACCGGTAGTATGAGACTCTATATATTGTACCCACATCATATGAAATAATATGGCAGAGTGAATTTTCAATACTCTTTAAGCACACAATTAACTTACGCCCCATCACTTTGTTATTTAATCCACTCTCATCCTCTTTTTAGGGCAAACTCTATGAGCACAAAATATATCATTTTAATGCAAAAGATTTAAAATCAATATCAATAGAAAGTACAAAATCCATAACCAGATACACTATTCTTATGCCATTAGTCATGTAATAAGTTGCAAAAACATTCTCAATTTTGAATTAACCGTCAAAATATCCAATTCAAACCCAGGAGTTTTGCCATCCACAATTAATAATATAATTCTTCCCAGGCACAATGAACCTGATTATTACCTTGTCAACTGAACCCGAAGCAGACTGAGAAGGCTTGCGAATAAAAGTTGACCCTCCTACTTTTAATACTCTCAGTGTTTCTTGAACCAGTTGATCAGGAGGGCAGTCAAGAGATTGCCAGATTAAAATTACAATATCGATAGAGGAAGATTCCACTGGCAACTTGCCTGTTTTCCAAGAAAATCAGACAGAAAATTGGCTTCCTTAGCTACCAATAAAATATTATAAAAGCACCAAAAAGAAAATATGACATTTGGACGGAAATTGCATCTTTATAAGAGCCAAATTTGGTGCAGGGAAAGGTGAAATTTCACCCTCAAAAATTCTTTTCCCTTTTGGGAAGTCTAGCTTTGAATACTGCAACACATTAATTCCATTGAAGGGTACACATACATTCTCACGATTGCCATTGAGAAACACCAGGCATTAAAAAAAAAAAGACAAGAAAAATAAACTACAAGTACATAAACTCTTGCCATGGATAAGCGCACGTTGTAGCTAGTGCTATACTCTATCAATAATTATCATTTGATTGTGAATCTCCTGTTTCAATGTATGAAAGCAGTTTAACTACGAATCCAGCGACACTTAGTTCCCTTGATGAGTGAACATTATCAAACTTTGGAATTTTTTTGTCCTTGAAAAAAAATAAAGGAAACTATTTTATTTTTCTACTTTTTTTTTTTTTTTAAAAAGTCTATGTACTCAACTCATAATTAGACATTAGTTCAGGGCTAAAACCTAGTTTCTTACAAACAAAATTATTAACCAGGAAAAAAAGGCAGTCATAATGATTTTTTCCTTTTGGCCTGATAAACATGATGATAAAGCTCTCCTCCACGCTCATTGCATATCTGTTAGAAGACTAAGTTGCACTTATAAAGCAAAGTAACTGCAAGCATAACAAATATGCAATCAAATTCAGAACATTACTTAGAGACGATGCACATGTGAGGACTAGAGGATCACAATGCTCAACCCCTCCATTTCCAATTTCTCCCATCGACTCAAAGACAGTACTGACAGGAAGGACAGCATCATCGGTACATGCCAGGACAGCTATATTTGACTTTGTGGCATCCTACAAAATTCAAGATTCACAATATTATGTTTAGCATCTTTAAATTTCAAGGGAAATTTTATAGCAGGTGAACTAATACAGAAATACAAAAAGAAATAAGACAACAAGACGGGTAGATTACAGAAGCTGAATCCATGTAAACAGTAAAGAGTTCCCAATGAGGCGTCATCATAATTGCAAAAAATAAAATTCAGAACTTAGCGTTCCTTTAATTAAAAAAAAAAACCCAACTTATACTCAAACGAAAAATATTTTAAAGGAAATAGTTACAAAAAGAAACAGGCCGAATGAAACGAAAGAGAAATATAAAGTACAGAGAATAAAAATGAAGAATTCATGCGTCGCCCAAAAACCCACCATGAATCACCGGTGAATGAGTAAATGACAACAAAAAGTGAAATACAAGAATCAGAAAAGATATAAAGAGATATATAGAAGAGGATGAAGAACAGGAATGAACCATTGGACTCCAAACTCGGATCAGATAGGGAGAGAGGCAGAGGGACCTAGAAGCTTCGGGTGGGAGTCGAGAAATTGTTTGTTCAAAATTCTTCGATCATGAAAAAGGAGGAGGATGGTAATGGAATTAGACTGTGGCGGTAATATTTCCATAGCATCCAAAAACCGAAAAAAGGGAGCGTGGCGGCGACATTTTGGGTTGGGCAAGGGGCGCAAATGGAAATGGATCTAGGTCCGGGCCGGCAGTGGATCCCCTACCCAAATACCCATCTTAGCCTAATCCGTCGGTTTTATAGTGTTACTATTTTGCCCATTTGGTTGGTTGACGTGTTTCTGGGCCTTGGGGCATTTGGTTATGAATGGGCCTGGGAGACCTGTTTCCAACGATTGAGCCAATCATTAGGAGGACATTAATTATGCGTCGATTGAACAATTCTATATACTAAAATTGTCAAACTCGTGAGGTTAAACAAACTCGTAATGATAATAATATAAACTCAGATCATAAATTCAAATCATGAACTCGTAAGAGTTTATTTTATTAATAAATTGATATTAAAAGTATATAATCAAATAATTAATATATAAAAAATGAGAAAAATTTTATTTAAATATATTTTAAATTTAAATAATTAAAATTATATCTATCAATGTTCATAATATATCATATTCAACAAAGAAATTTTCATAAAAATCATATATAAAGTCACTAAATATAATCAAATTCAAAAATTTAGAGATAAAGTTTATTTCTTGAACGGTATATATATTAAATAAGGATAAAGTTGACACGATTTTATAAGCTAAAAACGTAAAAATGGTAAACTCAGTAAATGAACTCGTAAGTTTAACCGAGTTTACAGTTATCACGAGTTTAAAAATGAAGTCGACACGATTTTGTTAGCTGAAAACGTAAAAACGTCAAACTCGGAGAGTCAACTTGCGAGTTTGACAACAGTGCTATATACAATAGTTGGATCAATTAATAAGGAGTCAACTCATAATTTACAAAGTTATAAAATTAAATTTTGTTGTTGATATGAAAATCTTATTAATTGGCGATCCATAAGTATCTTTATAAGCATTCTTTGAGCCTGAAAACATGTCTTGGCCCTAATAAGTTCTTGGGATCCAATTCATTTAAATTTTTATTTGTATAAAAAAATTCTTAGTTTAAAAAAACAATGATGGCCGGGATGTCCTGTTCTATAAATACAAAAAATTGAGAAGATATTATTATCATAGTATCATATGCTACCAGGGGATGCCCCCTCAAAAAAATTTTATGGCCAAACCAAGGTATTGCAAGGCATTGGATGCAAAATGCTTGCTAGCCTTTCTTCTATGAATCTATAACTCCAATTTGAGAATTACTATTCACAAGCTATCTGTGCAAGTCTACTGTATCGAAAAGAAACTTCTTCACATTCCTGCCAATGCATCTCCTCTCCTCAACGTCATTTGGCCTTCATCCATAATTTTTCAATGTCTAATATTGATGTTATTTTCAAATCTTGTTTCCTTAATTTTACTTCTACTAAGATCGGATTGTTAAGCATTTGTAACTTGCAAGAACCATGTTATTACTATGTATGTCATTTTTCGTTTGCTTGTTAAAAAAAAAAAAAGGCACAATAATGTATTATAAATAGAATAGATGATGCCATGCAAAGTCGGCAATCTGTCAAAAACGCTAACCCTCCAAGGTATGACCTATTCCAGCCTGTATCATTTTAGGCCCGCTCCACTACAAGTTAGCTCACGAGTTGACGAACTTATCCACTTTTTTTTTCCCCTTCGTTTCTTTCTTTTTTAATTTTTCATATAATTCTCAACATATTATATAACATGGAGAATTTTGTTTCTCAAGTTCCAGATGTATATTGCCCCATTCATATCACTACATATATATAATTAAGCACTCTATATATAGTTATATAAAGAGCATCATCCATGTTTTATTTTTGTCTATTTGTTACGTTACTATACAGGCCTTTATAATATTAAATAAACATGTGATACTTATATATGTACACATACATCAAAGATCTACTTAATTAATTTGAATAAATAAACTAGTTAAATTAATTATTTATAAATAATATGTGTTAATTTTTTTAAAATATGTTCTTAAATTATAAATTAATACTCATATTATTTTATTACAATTCACTGCCTAAGTTTAAGACTTCAAATTCAATTTCAACATTTCAAACTAAACTCAACCTATATTAATAATAATAGTTTTTTATTTTAAAAAAATTTAGGAGGCTTGGACTGGCAAGACGCTGGCTATTTTAGATCGCATCGCTTTAGGGTCCGTTTGGATCAACGATTAGAAAAGTAGCTTATTAAAAAAGTAGCTTATAGAGAAGTGAAATTGGATAAAAACTAAATTGGATAAGCTGAATTGTATTTGGATTAAAGTTCAGAAAAGCTAGATTACAAAAGTAAGATTGGTAAAAGGTTGTTTGGATTGTGATTGAGTAAAAGTAAGTTTGGTTGTAAAATGACCAAAATAGATATGAATTTTAATAAATAATGAAACATGATTAAAAAAATAATTTCATATAATACAATGAAATTAAAATAATTTAATATGAAGAAGTCATAAAAAATATTTTAAATATAAAATGAAACATGAAAAAATAAAAGTATATTTTTAGGAGCATATTTAAAAATAAAAATATATTTCTAACTTATTCATTACTTTCAACTAATTTTAACTGATTTTTTATTATCTACAAATTAATTATTTGAGGCTTATAATAAGAACTAAAAGAGGTAATAAATTTCTTAACTTTCTCTCTCTCCATATTTCAAAAGCTATAAGCCATAAGCTATAAGTCATAAGCTGTTAATTTTAGCTTATAGCTATTGTAGCTTTTCAGGCAAAAGCCCGATTGCAGAAAAACTGATCCAAACAGACCCATTGTGTCAATCAAGCTTATAGAGCTTATAAGCTACTTATAAACTCAAAATAAGTGATGTCAAACAGGCACTTAACCACGCCTTCACGCGCTGGCTCATAACCAAGCCGCTGGTCTGCTTTATCCGCAATTGCCATGTCATGGTACTGGACCGAATCATACGGCCTAGACCGATCTGCTCCATGCTCATAGACCGGACCGGTCACCGAAACTTTCTAGGGCGTTTGACTCAGTAGCCCACAGAATCATTTTCCTGCGAAACCTTCGAGAGAGCAAGCAACCGGCAAACACAGAACAGGGAACGTTATTGACGATGATGGCAATGAGATCTGTGCTGAATCGAGGATCGGTTACGCGTTCGATGGAGTCAAGTCGGGGCGCATTCACTCGCTACTTCAGCGACAAAGGCCGGATTCTCAGTGATGAAGAACAGGCCAAAGAGAACGTCTACATCCAGGTGCTTTTTATTTTGTCCACTACTTTGACTTTCACCTGTTTGGATGTTGAGAAGCGGAAGATAAGTTTTGATGGTCTTGTTTGCTTTGCGATAAAAAAGGTTGATTCTCTATGCCAAATGAAAGCAGTATAACGAGGTTAGCCTGTTTGTTAATTTAAGACGTTGCGATATTAATATGCAGCTGACTGAGTTTGATCATAACTATGGGCTCTTTTTAGATTGTAAACATATGATGGGATTAGATTCTGATAGCCGTTCTTCTTGCGAGTGTGTGTTTACATGTTATATGTAGTTTTTTTTATTGTTTTTGCTGTAAAAGGTTAATGAAAATATGGAGATGGCTGAACGATTTCTATTCAGTTAGTGTATCAAATATTGCCCTTGATCATTTCGATACACTGCTATAACATAACTGACTTACCATAAATATCCATCTCTTTTATGTTGTTTGTTTGATTTTTTTTTTTTTTGGCTGCAGAAATGGGAGAGGGAAAGATTGGAGAAACAGAGGGAAAAGGCTGAAAAGGAAAAGGCTGAGAAAGAGAAAGCAAATACTGATAAGGTATAGTCTTGTTCTCTTTGCAATATTTTTTATATTTCTTCCTACCAGTGTATTTTTTTTTTCCTTTTTTTTTTTTTGTATAAAGTGCATTGTTGAAGTTCTCATATGATTTTCTTTGGGTATCCGGGCTTGATATGAGGGGATTGAACGGATGATCGATGTAGGACTTTAAGAGAACATGTCTCTTACAATTCTAGCCATGAAGACAGGACAAGGTTGATCAATTCCTTGATATTGTCGGGTATTCTCATGAGAAATAAAATTCTCATATTATTAATAATTCAAATCATCCCTTCTTTCTGAAAAGAGTACACATGAATTATCTATAAACTAAAACTCTTGAAAACCCTAATATCAAAAGCCCAATTAGTAATATAAGCCCTAAAAACTTATTATAAGCTATTAGAGCTTAAAACAATAACTAAATAAAGTGCATCAAAAATAGATATGAAAATACAACAAAATTAGGAAAATTAAAAGACCTTTCAGAATACTCTATATTGTTAGTCAAGATAAAATAATCTAGATCACACACTACTTAGTGGGATCCTTTCATTAATAAGAAGGATCTTATTTGACTTTCTACTATTTAATGTGATACAAAATAAGTAAGTCTTTGCTTTCAAAAAGCAATCAATACAAAATAGGAAACTATAGAATAGGAAACTTGTTAAAACCAATAGAATCCTCATCAATGTGATATGAGACCACTCTTAATGCTTTTTGAATCTTCTTGGACCTTCCAAATAAATCTTCATAAATGTTATTCATATCCATAAGCATGTATAGGCTTTTAAGACATCTATTTAGGCTTGAATATGGTTGAACCGCGTTCTGAACTCCCATGGTCCATAACACAATGTAGTTGGGCTCCAATATGAAAGATTATAGCTCCAATAGACTCCTTCATGCACATATAATTGTGTTGGGCCTTCAACAGCATGGGAATTGGTTTCAAATGCTCCTTTTGGGTTCTTGGAATGTGCTCCTATCTTTCTCAAAGTCCAAGTGTTCATATTCCAATAACTCATATGCCATGGTGGTTTTCGGAGTGGCTTTACATATGTCACGTTAAGCTCCGCATGTGTCCATGTCATCACCTAAGGAATGATCTATGTCCTCTTTCATGTAAGCATTCTTGAGCTATAAATCCCTTGAACACTCTGGAGCGCTATTGGGTTTCATGACCTCTATATTGAACACCTCTTAGTATGCTATCAGCACGGTGACCTGAAACTACTCATATGATTTGTGGGAAGGAATAAATATTTATGCTCATTATGAATGAGGGCGATGAGGGGGAGGTATGGCTAACCAAGCTTTTTAATGAAATTCTACGCTCTAAAAATATGCCGGATGAGTGGAGGAAAAGCATTTTAGTTCCTATTTACAAGAATAAAGAATACATTCAAAACTGTGCAAGCTACAGGGGGATAAAACTTATGAGTCATACAATGAAGTTGTAGGAAAAAGTGATGGAATATAGATTGAGGTTGGAGACTTCTATTTCGGAAAACCAATTTGGATTTATGCCAGGGAGATCCACATCGGAAGCAATCTATTTACTAAGGGGGTTAATGGAGAGATATAGAAGTAAAAGAAGAGATTTACATATGGTTTTTATTGACCTGGAAAAGGCTTATGATCGTGTGCCAAGAGAAGTATTGTGGAAGGCTTTGGAAAAGAAAGGTGTACGGGTTGCGTATATCAAAGTCATACAAGATATGTATGAGGCGGTAACTACCAGTGTAAGGACACTTGGGGGGGAGACAAAGGACTTTCCTATTAAGATTGGCCTACATCAGGGATCCTCTCTGAGTCCGTACTTGTTCAACATTGTTCTGGATGTTCTAACTAAAACTGTTCAAGAAAGAATCCCTAAGTCCATGCTCTTCGCGGATGATATAGTTCTTATGGCGGAATCAAAAGAAGAGATTAACACTAGTTTGGAGTTATGGAGAAGGACTTTGGAGTCGAAAGGTTTCCGTTTGAGCAGGAACAAAACAGAATATATGCATTGTGATTTTGGAGGGAGGCAAGGTAATAGGGATTTGGAGGTGAGGATGGGAGAGCAAATTATTCCTCAAGTATCAAAGTTTAAATACCTAGGATCCATTATACAGGAGGATGGGGAAATTGATGGAGACATTTCTCATAGAATACAAGCTGGCTGGTTAAAGTGGAGGAAAGCTACCGGAGTTATTTGCGATAAGAAGGTACCTGAGAAACTTAAAGGAAAATTTTATCGGACTGCTATAAGACCAGCTATGATGTATGGTAGTGAATGTTGGGCAATAAAGGGAAAACAAGAGCACAAAGTCGGAGTAGCAGAAATGAGGATGTTGAGATGGATGTGTGGTCATACAAGAAAAGATAGGATTCGAAATGAAAAGATCAGGACAAGAGTCGGTGTGGCACCTATCCAAGAGAAAATGGTTGAAAATCACTTAAGATGGTTTGGACATGTGCAGAGAAGGCCTTTGGAGGCCCCGGTGAGAAGGGTGGATCAAACAAGATGGAGTCCCATAAAAAGAGGCAGGGGAAGACCGAGAAGAACGCTGAATGAGGTCATTGAACGAGACCTCCTAATCAACAACATATCTAAGGATTGGGTTGTTGACAGAGCACGATGGCGTCGTGTGATTCATGTAGCCGACCCCACCTAGTAGGATAAGGCTTGTTGTTTGTATGGGCACGATAGACTAGGATCACAGTCTATCAATGTATCTAATTATGTGTATTTACAATTACAATTCACAATGTGTAGCATAGGATGACTATCAAAAGACAATTTGTTTGTTGACTTCCATTCGTAATTATTCACATATTGAAGACTACTTGTCTCCTTTAAGAAAGGATAACAAACAGCTACTTGGGACTAGTTTAGATGGTAATGATGGGGTGGTATTTGGTTAGTAATGGGTTGAATCCATCCTTCTAAGGTTTCTTCTTCAAGCTGTAAAATATTTACTTTCAAAGCACTCAAATTGTGGATCATGTGGCATGTACTTGTCTAGTTTTCCTTGTTCTCCTGTTGATGTTGTTCTCATGATGGCTGAATCTGCAGTGGTCTTCTGTGGACTAGAATGCCACTTTCCTGGTTGAAAATGTGGTTAACATGATGATCATTAACATTGGGTCAATATTTGATATGGTGAAGGTATCAAGATGTTGGATTACTTATTAAATGCCAAGACTGCAATGTGATGCATGTGGTGCAATGCTATGGCTAGTTGGGATTTGGTGCACTCTGGTGCCACTCCATAGGGCCTATTGTTAGGGTCTTAGTAGCTCCTGTTTGCACAGTTGATACTCTGATAGTCCAATCCCCAAATGGCTCTGTGATTTCCATCAGCATTTAGTTCTCCGTCAATGTCTGTTCTACTTTTAATTCTGTTTATGTATCTTCTCCCTCTGCTCTTTAGTAACTCCCTTTTCTGTTATGGTGTTCTTCGACGTTTTATCACTCATTTTCTTTTTTTATTCTCATTCTCGATATAAGTTTGACTGGGTTCTGCGTTATGTTGCCACTTTGTGCACCGAAGCGTTTGAAGAATTCTAGAGAATATAACAACACTCATGCACTTGCTTTTGTCAGCCATTTAGCCATTAATAAAATTTAATCAAAATTTTCTGACTAAACTAATACTATGTGCACAGAGCCACGTATAAGCACATCCCTGGGGCCAACTAGGATCTTCTTTGATTTTCCAGTTTTATAATACATTATTTTTGTGTTGATGTTTCGATTGAAGTGAAAAGAGATTGGATTTCTTATACTGCCTTGACTTTGCCGCAGAAATGTGGTATTTAATCTGTTTGTTCTTTTAACTGCAATCTAACACTTCATTGTTTCTTTTTTGGTTTGTCAGAAACGTGAAGGGACTCAACAGGGCTGACTTTTTCATCCATCCAAGCTTTCAAAACCACCTTGAGATGTAATTATGATGAATAAAGGACATGCCTTAGCTCTCAGTGGGCTTTGTTCGTTTTATGGGTTCTAGCTGTGTTTGTTTGATGATGCAGCAACCATCTTAACTGTGTTTTATTATGATATGATCCTGTACTTGTTTATGTGTAACTGTACTGTTTGATGCATGCGTTCTTGTTTGGCCAACATAACTCGGAAGTGTTCAAGCGCAATTTACTGAAGGAACTAACTTTAGAAGTGATGTAGCACATGAACACAGCCTTTCAGACCATCGTCGGTCGCTTGATTTTGCAACACGATGTGCAATTTCCCCTGGCCCCACCTTTAATAGCATTGTCCGAAACACTTTTGCTTGTGGATAGCAGTATGCAGTGAACTGAAAGATTCACCTTCTTGATGCTGATATGCAATCAAGGAGAAAGAGGCATTTGGTCGGATGAAGTTTGTATTTTCTTGTGGTGAAATAGAGCAGCGTGGTAGGCCCTTTTAATAGAGGGGAGGTGGATGAATTTGAATGTTACTTTTTTTTTTTTGGTTAATAAATGGTGGGGGAGGTCTTTTTCCCTTTAAATGAAAACTAATACCATTAACTCAAGAAAACGAAAACAAGAGTGCTTGGATTAAAAGTTATTTTGAGTATATATTTGAAAAGAATAGATTTTGTGAGAAAAATGATTACAATGGAATGAAAATGTTCGGATGCTTGTTGTTAGCACAAATGATTAAAAAAAGACAAATTAATGTAATAATGACATAAAGGACAAATTTTAATTTATATTTTTTTTAGAGTAATAAAGTAATAATGAACTTTTATTTTTGGCAACATGATAAATAATCCATGAAAAATGTAATTCGTATGGTGAATGTGCATCAGCACCATGAATGCATAAAGTATTATTTTCTAAATGCATCTAGCACTGACCAAAATATAATTTAGGGTGTTGAATGTATCTAAAATAAGATATTTTAGGATGTTAAATATACCATAAAATGTTTTGAGATATTGGATGTGCTTAAAAAAATAATTAGGGATATTGGATTCACATTAATCCTAATTAATACAAGATGAATATAATTTAGGAAAAAAGGTAATTCTATCTTAAAGAAAACCACGGTTTTTCCCCCCAAACAGCACAAAAAATTCACTTTTCTTCTTGTGAAACAAAAAAAAGTCACTTTGGAAAATCATAATTTCCCATCCCAAAACCATGGTTTTGAATTAAAAAGTGATTTTGTGACTATAGTTTTGATTTTTATCTAAATACCCTCTACAACAAATAAGAATTAACTTCCTTTATCATCGTCCATCCTAACTAAGGAAAAGATGGAGCATAATGAAAGATGCAATAATTTTCTTCAAAATTGTGAGATATCTTAGCAAGGTTTGTCAGTTTTAGTGGTATAGGTCAAAAAAATCCGTCAATCTCTATAAGGCCTAAAATGGTGTGCTGAGTCCTAGTCCCTGTTTAACAAATTAATAACCTCATGGGGGAGGAATTTTGATATGGATTACTTTTCCTTATGGTACTCTCCAATCCCATTTAAATGAGTTTGTTCAATCTTAAGTAACAAGCAATCCCTAATAATAAACACTCTTTTAATAAATTTTGTCAATCCTAATCCTAATTCTTACCTCTCGTTCTCCATGTTTTATATCAAACAGGTCCTTAATTCCTTAATGGTAAAGGTTTGAATAAGATATGAAAAATAGCTCGAAATAGCTCTGTTTTTGTTGGAGGGACTAAGTCATGAAAATAACCAGATTGCTGCAACAGACTCGTAACATTGCGTTTCACTCTAGATACATACAAGATCAAATTGGTTTCACTAGGATTGCTGAAAATAACCAGCTCTACACTCATAATGTTGGATCACTTGGCTTACACGCTTAGGGTGTGTTCGACATCATGTTTGAGCCCCCAAACGTGCATCCTAATTGGCAAAAGCTGGATTTTTTGATAAGAGTAATTTTCTTCTTTTTTCTTTTTTTTTTGCCCATCCAGTTTACCGAAGCTTTACTCCGATTACATCTGGATCTAACCTGCGTCACGCACCTGGCTATGGTGGGTGAGTCTCCCAACGGGAATTTCTGCATACGCTGAGGCTCGAACTCGAGACCTCGCTTAAGTGGTACCAAGTCGCTTACCACTTGGACCTAACGTTTTAGCAACCTAACGTTTATATTCAAATGGGCTCTTGGAAAGAAGCTCCTGCATCTTGCTTTTCACGGTAACGATGCGGTGAATGTTGGGTCCAGCACCTTTGATCTTTAAAGGGCCGAAAACTTAAAAAGAATGAAAATATGAGGATAAAGCAAAGAATGAGCACGTGCATGTGGACAATAAGTGCCAACTTTTTTTCTTATTGGCTTTGCTAATATAGAGGGCATATAATACAAATTGCTGATTCTTTCGACCATTATACTTGATTATGTATCAACACATAGCGGTATTGTTTTCTTATGTACATTAAATATATTTAATTAAATATTTTAGTATTTTTTTAATTTCTTTCTAATAATAAATTATTTTTATTTTTAATATTTTTATTTTTATTTTTTTTTACAATTGTCACATTATATACATATGATATTAAATATGTATTGCTTAATAAAATGCATGTCCTTTTCAATTATTTCATATCTAAAATTACTTTTTCATTAATCATCTAAACAAGTTTTAGTTTATCAAACTGACTTTTTTACAAAAACTAATCTAAATATAAATCACATTACACTATCTGATTTTTATCCCAACTTCAGTTTGAAGAAGTTAGATGAGAAAAAAGTCACTTCTACTACTGCTAATACAAACACACCCTTAGTGGGGTCAGCTTTGCTTCTTCCAGCTCGGAAAGCAACGTTTTAAAACTGGGAGCAGACAATGGGACCAGCCCGGCTAATGACTAAACAATGCTACCTGCACTCCTAATTATGAGAGCTAGTTAACTAATTTGAGAAGATTAAGTAAAGAACTTAGGTTAGTTATTTGTAATAAATAAGTGTTGTTTTTTCTACAATATTTTTGCTAATCAAGTGTGTTGGCTAGAACTACTATTGTTAGAAAGACTATATTGGAAAAAATATATATAAATATAAGAGACAAGTGGATTGGAGTCTTATATTTAAGATCAAAATAAAAATCAAACAAGATCTTATATTAAGGATCAAAGGTAGTACAACGATTCGTTTTTAATATTTAGAGCGCTTAAATAGTTGGACCATGTTGAACCATTTAGAACCAGCTATTGAGCCGGAATGGAAGTTAAGCCGCGACTTGGATCGATTTTTGTAATATCCTATGATAATAATGATAATGATATGATATATATATTTTTAAATAGATATTTTGATAATTAATATATATACATATATGTACATATATGAATATAGAATTTTTGGGGTAAATCGAATATTACTAGTATTTCAAGAAGATAAATATGTATATACGTATGCTTTGTTCAATGAATGTATTCATGAGTCATAAATGAGGAATGAGATCTATCAGCACATCTGGTAAGAACCGATGCCAACGTATTTGAAGAGGACTTGAGAAACAAGTCAAAGTGGATAAGGATAAAGGTAGTGCACAGGAATGGCATAGGATGGCTCGGAAAGCAAGAATGATGAAGGGTTTGTTTAGTTTCCTGTTTTAAAAACAATTTTTTGTTTTTAAAAACAAAAAAATAAAACAATTTCTGTGGTAAGTTGTTTTTAGTTGATTGTTTTAAAAAACAAAAAACAATAACATGTTTTTAAAAATAAAAAAATCAAAACAACTTTTACATGTTTTTGTGTTTTTATTTTTATATTTTTTATTTTAAAAAGTTTTGAGAAAACTTCTTATCTTCTTATCTACTATTCACTACTATTCACTGCTTATTGTTACCAACAACAATTATCAAGTATGGTTTTTTACGGGGTTTTTTTTTAAACATGATTTTTTAAAATTATTATCTAAACAAATTCTTTTTTGTTTTGTTTTTAAAACTTGTTCTAAAAAATTATTTTATAAAATTATTTTGAGAACAGGAAAGCAAAAAAAACAAAAACAAACAAGCCCGAAGTCACGTAAATAAAAAAGACGACAAGAACATATAAAGGAAATTTTCTTTATTTACCAAAAGGGATAAAGGAAGAAAAAAGCAAAGAAAGGAGTTGACTTATTGCAATGTAAGCGTCTCACTCTTCCCAAGTAACACCCCTTGCATTAAAATATGATTTTTGACGTATAAAAATCTTCTTTACATATTTTTTTATTGTTTCCAATGACTTTTTTTTATATGATTAAACATTTTATCTGATTAAATCATGTGAGTAATATTACCAGATTTGCTGTTGTATAGTGATTTATGTGTACACCCAAACATAATTTGTGTGACTTCAACTATTGTGGATTCGCTCTAGGGACGCCGTAGCTAGTCCCAGTGACCCATTCTATGTGACAAACAATGAGTGCTCAGAAGATTTATATGTCATTGCCTGTGCAAAGTTTCTCATATAATTTTCACTGCAAGGATTATAAGAAAATTATTTTCCACTTCACAGCGGCTAGGCGTCGTTAGTTATAAATTTTTAATTTGTATCACTCACTATTTGCGTAATGTGCCAGAAGCTAATCACATAAATAATAATTAGTATTGAGTGGGATAGGATAAGGGAAGTGCATGTAAGCCGTCATATTAACGAGTTCACGAACACACTGATCGACATGCCACCATCACCACCGCAGGACCCGATCCCACCACCACCATTTCGTAATTACTTTGTCTTTAGAGTTTGTTTGGCTCAACGAGAAGAAGGGAAGGGAAGGGAATGGATTTTAATAGAGGGAAAAGGAGGGAAGGAGAGTAGAAAGATTTTAATATTACCTTGTTTGAATTTATAAAAATAGAGAGAAAGGGAGGAATTTTAATATTACCTTGTTTGGTTCATGAGGAAGGGGAGGGAAAATTTTTTTGACATGGACAATTTTACCCTATTTTATTTAAGATATAAGCATAATGGTCATCACATGACAAAATATGGGCATAATAGTTACAGCATGGCAAAATATTGTCATTTCCTTCCAAATCTCCTAATTTTGGAGAGGAGGTTGAGGAGGGGAGGGGAGGGAAAATTTTAAAAATTTTTCCCTCCCAAAATTTTCCCCTCCCCTCCTAATATTTGTGTGTTGCCAAATAAAAAGAAATGATTAAAATCATTCCCCTCCCTCCCCTCCTCTCCCCTCTCCTCTCCTCCAAATCCCTCATATCAAACACATTCTAAGAGTCTGTTTGGCTCAATGAGAGGAAGGGGAGGGGAGGGATTTTAATGGAGGAAAAAAGAGGGGAGGAGAGTGGAAGGATTTTAATATTATCTTGTCTAGATTTATAAAAAGAGAAGGGAGGAATTTTAATATTATCTTGTTTGATTCATGAGAAGAGGAGAGGAAAAAATATTTTGATATGAATAATTTCGCCCTTATTTTATTTAAGATATGAGCATAATGGTCATTACATGACAAAATATCAGTATAATGGTCATAACATGGCAAAATATTACTCTTTCTTTCCAAATCTTTCTAATTTTAGAGGGGAGGGGAAATTTTTAAAATGTTCTCTTCCCTCCTAAAATTTGTGTCTTGCAAAACAAGAGGAAATGACTAAAATCATTTCTCCTCCCTCTCCTCCCTTCCAAATCCCTCATACCAAACACACCTTAAAGATCTTAATAATTCTCAACCTCTGAATGATTTTGCTATCCCCGAGTTAGCATGTAAGCGGAGAAAGCTCATACATATAAAGGAAATAAAATAAAATATACATTAGAAATTAAAACATCGTCAATTTTATTATAAGGCCACAGCTGCTACAAAAATCCATTGTTCACATAAAACACATACTTCTAGATACTAAATATCATAGTGACATATGCTCTTATTATTCATATATATCATTACCTTAAAATGACTTCAAGGTAGATCTGCATTTAGTATCTTGAAGTATTTCAAAACACATTTAGTATTTTAAAATATCTTGTAGTGTATCTAGTATTGTAAAATATTTTTTTCAAGTACATCTAGCACTATAATAATTTGGTGCATCTGGCACCATAAAATTTTTTTTTTCATATGTGTTTCACACACTAAATTATTTTTTAATGCATTCAATTACCCTAAATTATTTTTTTCATTTTGTTCAAAATCCCCTCTAATATGTAGGATTATAAAAAAATTTATAAATTTGAGAAATAAAATAAAGGATTAATACAATATTTATTCTATAAAATACTTTGTTCTGGCAAAATGTCGGCAAAAATGAACCACTAACTGTGATGTCATTTAGAGCCGGGAATCAGGGCCGGCCCTTCAGGGCTGGCGGGCTTAAAAGGGCCAGCCCTCCAGGGCTGAAATTTTAAAAATACTCCAATTTGCTAAGCCCGGCCCTTAAGCTACAGGGCCAGGGCCGGCCCGCGGGCTTTTGGCCCGTTTAAAAAAATACTATTTTTTATATTTATCAAATTTTTTTATAAAAATATAAAAATAAACCAATGAAATTATTAATAAAAGACATAAATATGAATAAAATTAAGTCACAAATATAAAATATCAGCATATAAGAACATCTAAAACATTCATTAACAAGATAACAATATCTAAAATTTTTATCTATAATGCAATTGTACAATAAATAAACATTATCATTAATCTTTTGAAACTTCATCATCACTATAATTAATTACTTTTCTTCATAAGTATGCTTTTCTTTCGTAACAAAAATATCAAGTTTTTCTTCTTTATAAGAATTTTATTTTTGAATTTTGCAATCTAACTATTATTTTACTTTAATGTGAGAAACATTGTTGTTGAAACTCATGAATTTCTAATTCAAATTATAGAATCACAAGTTATATAAGTATAAAAATATTCTATTATCAAATATATATATAGTTTAAAAATATCAACGCATATAATATAAATCAAATCATTATTAAAGTTTAAATTAACCGATTTTTTAAAAATTTAATTGGATAAATTATTGTCTAAAACTAAATTTAATTTTAAAATGATAATAATAACTAAATATTTGAAATATTATTAACAATGTAAAAAATTAATAACATTAATATTATATAAAAAAATTTTAAAAATAAAAAAATTATAAAAGGACTTAAAAGGGCCGGCCCGCGGCCCTCCAGGGCCGGCCCTTTTAAGCCCTCGGCCCTCCAGGGCCAGCCCTCCAGGGCTTGTTTCTCATTTTAAGAGAAAAATATCAAGCCCGGCCCTCGTAATTTCAGGGCCTAAACGGGCCGGCCCGATGGGCTCGGCCCGTTTTCTCGGCTTCAGTTCTTCTATTCATGTAGTGCCAAAAACTCGTTGGTGGCGTTTGTGAATGGAAAATGATTATCTAACAGACCAAAATATATAGTGGATAATGTTTAATTTTTATTTAAAAATTAATTATCTTAAATAATATGTAATATAATTATTCCATAGTTATTCAATTTTGAAGAAGTTGGTGGAGGGAAGATTGCAGCTGACTGTAGACGGAATGCCAACCATTTTGAGAGGGATGAGCTTGGTCCCAAAAGAATGATGCTTCTGGTTTCTCACATACTTTATATTTATGTTTCCCTTCCTTCTCCACTTCAACCCTTACACATGGCTCTAATGGATTCATTAGCCTCGGATTTTCTGCATAATTAAATTTAAAACACCAAAAAAAAAAACATGCATTCAATGTTATTATTCTATAATTTCGTAGTATCAATCTAGATTTAAGTATTATCAAGTTTTTAAGCAAGAGGAAAGTAATCTTCCTGCATAAATTTTTTTCCAATTTACAATATCCGAACTCATGTGAAAATATGAGAAAAATATAGTTAAATCATTTAAAAATAGTTAATGGTACTACCTCCACTCCTAAATATAACAACTAAATAAGGAGTTCACTTTAATCTTAAATATAAAATTGCAATTCTCTTTGCCTGCCAAATGTATAATTTTTTGCCCAAAGTATCAATACTATTTGCACATATTAAGGAGCTTCCAATTAAAGGGTAATTCTAATGCACATAATTAACTAAATATGATAACTTAGAGGTATCAAGACATATTTGTTACAAACAACTAACTTAACTAATTTTTTTTAATATTTGTAAATTAATTATCTAGCTCTTACCACTCTAATCCTATTTACAAGACAAAGAAAATGGTTTTTCTTAGTTTTATTTATAAACCACATCATTAAATTTTTAATATGAATATAATGTACTATTTTGTCCTTCATTTATTATAGTTTTGAGTGTATTAAAGACTAGAGGCAGTAGTTCCAAGTGTCCCAAAGTTAAGTAGTGCAGCATAATAGAAAAGTCAAGTGTTCCTTCACTTACTAGCACGCTTTCTGGCCATTGAAGAGATGATGGAGTTGAAAGTATTGTAGAGATCGAGTGTTATAAACACTGATGATTGTTTTAAGTTTGCGAGGCAATGAAGAAGCTTCTGGTTGTGATTTCTGGCAACAACATTTGGAAGTTCAGCACACTTTGTGTAGGAAGTGTTCACAGATTGCTGAGGCGCACACCCCATTGGCATCATTAACGTTATAGCTATTTTCCTCACTCCCATGACTTCAATACGTTTTAGATCCAAACAAAGCTGGTTCACCAGACCAGACGAAAATGCTCCTACATCCTATATATAATAGCAGCCATACAGGAAAAACTGAATAAATAAGTAAATAAATAAATTATGAGTGATCCATTTTGGACAAAACTTAATTAAGATATGTTGCTGTGAATTTATAGGTACGCATATGTATTATGATAAATAATCTATAATCTAATAATAACAAAATAATAAGCGTATGTGTGAAAACTTAAACATTCTAATTTTGCATCATAAGAACTAATGTGAAAATTTACAAGTGTGATTGGAGAACTTAACCTAATAATGAATTTAGTAACTAGACCTAAGTTTTATGTATTGATATTTTGTATGACAGTCTTAATAGGAATCAAACAAATTTCACCTCACATTCTAATTGGTTAAATGTCTTTTTTTTTCTCAGAAGTATTTGCAAAAGAGCCGTGGGTATCCAAAAAAATTTTTGGTTCAATGCCACAGAAGTGTTAAAAAAGGAGTAAGGTTGCATTTTTTGTTTAAAAAAATAGCGTTAACCATTAGAACCAACATTGACTATTAGCACTTTTAATGAAATAGACAAAATTGATTCTTTGTTAATTACTTTTAGGAATGATATTTAGCCAAAAAAAAAAACTTTCAGATACCCACAACTTCTACTTTTTAAGCAAAGATTACCTTTAACCCTACTTGTTATAAAGGCATTCTTCATCATTCTCATTTTTGCTTTCTATAAGTTATCCAAATATTTCCCTTAATACGTTTTCCCTTGATAATGGCTATAATTAAACAACGTTCTAGCTAACAAACTCATTATCCTTTATTTAGTAAACTTTATTGATGATATTTTGAAAAGTTTAAAAGCATTGATCAATTCTAACTGAGCTAATTAAGTGCCCGTTTGGATCAGCGATTAGAAAAGCAATTTATAAAAAAAGTAACTTATGGAAAAGTGAAATTGGTAAAAGTTAAATTGGATAAACTGAATTGTATTTAGATTGGAGTTCAGAAAAGCTAGTTTACAAAAATAAGATTGGTAAAAGTTTGTTTGGATTATAGTTGAGTAAAAATAAGTTTGGCTGAAAAATTATCAAAATGGGCATGAGTTTTAATAAATAATGAAACATGATGAAAAATTGATTTAAGACAATACAATAAAATTAAAATAAAATAATATGAAGAAATAAAATTTAATGAGTGGATTAAATTTTAAAATTTTTAAAAAATCAAAAAATAGTTTTTTGAGTTTTAATAAACCAAAATGGAAACAAAAATTATGCTTGTGAGAGGAAAAGGCAAATGGGAGAGGAAAAAAGGACCTGACATCGCAGAACGGGCAACAGCTCTTCTGATTTTTTTTTTCCGCCAAAAGCTCTTCTGGTTTAAGTCATGAGCTCCTTCTTGCAGCTTATGGGAATTGGGCGTTTAGATAGGCTTTTTTAACATAAGCCCAATTACTTTTAAGCTTTACCAAACATGTCCGATTTGCAACCTAGCTTATTTTAAAATTTAAGCTCATTTTAAGCTGCTTTTGGGTCAGCGTTTGCTGACCCAAACAGACCCTAAGTCATATAAAAATGCTAATAAGTCCTCAAAATAAGGAGGAAAAGAAGTATCAAACAATAAAGGAAAATTTTAAAAAAAATTAAATCTCATTAAAAGGTTACTCTAAATGTGATTTAAATACCAAACAGTTATATATTAAAAAAGAAAACAAAGTACAAAACACAAAAACTGACATATTAACTAAGATGCAGGAACTCATCACCTTGAGGGTCCCCATTTAATTTTTTCCCAAAAAAAATGTCATGTATACAATTTAATTAAATAAATGAAGAACTGACCTTGAGGTTGCCATTTGTTTGAAGAAATGTGGCATAGTCGTTACCACCAACGTTGACCAGAGCAACTGAGGATCTAAGGTCGTGTTTGGTGTAGACATTTAGTTGAACTAGCTTTTGGAAAGAATTGATTTGGGTGGTAAGGTTTGGTCCATTAGTTAATATTGAGTTAAAAATTCCAGTCCCTCCTTGCGCATAGTTCATCCCATGTTGTAGTTTTGATTTCTCTACGTAATTTCTATATCTGTATGCTACTGGCGTTCTTATTCCCAGAAATGAAGCTGCATGTCAAGAAATATATTATTAATGAGATGCAATAAATTTAAAAATGATATACTACCCCCAATTCTTAATATAAAACCCTGTTGACTAATTTGAATTAATATTAAATATAAAAGGGGTTAGTCAACATGTACTTGCCACGCAGCAATGTCGCTCGTGATAAAGTCTTGGGTTTGAACCTGATATTAACATATTTGTATGCGCGCATACGCCTAATTGTATTATATATATAAAAAAAAGCGATTAATACAATTATTGGTCCTAACAATTTGATCTATTTTTGGTTTCAGCTCCTCTAATAATACGGTTATTAGTTTCATCAGGACTTGATTTGAGTCATTAATGTAAACTAGTTAAAATTAAAGTACATGAACTACAATTAAAACTCGCCTGTTTTTTTTTTTTTGGTTAATGTACTTTTAATGAATTTTGATTTTGATAAAAATTAACACTGATAAACTTAGACCAAGTCCTTTTAAAATTATAGAGATATCACATCACAAACTATTATTTGAAACTATAGAAACTAAAATGCGAGGACCAATATTAATTTTTGCCCAATATAAAATCATAAAGTTTATGGCAAGTTAGCCCCCCTTTAAAGTTGAAGCGGCTAGTTACATTTTTATACGTTATATATCAATATTAATTAACATTGATGATAATCTCTCCAATTTAATAAATTTGACTAAATATGTGTTTTAAAGAAGAAGAAGAAGGGAATCAACGGGTACAAGACCCATTTCTCTGTTGAAACGCAATGTAAAAGGAGTAAGATCTGACATTAAAATCCGTTTTGGATAAAGAAGGAGAAGCAAAACATATGATAATCACATTTAAAAAGTTTTGGAATTGATAATGAAAAACCAAGTAGGTGACGAGGAATATCAAACCAGAACAATATACAAGAGAGATGAAAAGGATTAATAATTATTATACCTATATAATCAGTAAGAACGCGACCATCACTAAATCTGCCAGCAGGTTTCCCAGGAAAAGTGATTCCGTTAGGTGGCTTATAGGATCCAGAACGCAGGAAATTGCCTGTGTCTACGTATGAATCTCCAAAAACAAACAGTTTTGTCCCATGAAACCCACCCCTTGAGCTTCTTCTGGCTTCTGCAATAATATTATTGAGAATGACGAGGATGAAGAGAAAGAGAGTGAATAGGGATTGAGTTTTTGGGATCGTCATGGATGGATCTTGATTCATTTGTTGAAGGAAAGAAAATATGTACCCCCATATATATATATATGGTTTTAAAGGCGCATTATGTTGTGAATCTGTAACATTTAATTTGGAGTTTCATATGCCAGCAATTAATTGATACATTCTGGAATTCAATTTTGAGATTATTCTCTACATTATCCAGATTTGTTAAGGCTAAAATATGCATGTTCCTCAAGTTTTCAATTTAGCGCGCCTTGGCTTCTGTTTTTTTTTTTTTTGTTTCTCTTCAGAACAAGTTTATAAAATTGTTTTTCAAAAAATCTGTTTAGATAATTGTTCTAAAAAATTAAATCTGAAGGTGAAACTTTGATGAGAATTCGAGAAAAACGGGTTTCCCAATTTTTTTAAAATAAAAGATGCAAAAACAAAAAACAAGAAAACAACTAAAAATTGTTTTGGTTTTTTAAGTTTTTAAAGACATATTTTTATTTCTTTGTTTTTCAAAACGCTTAGGCTTTGTTTGGTTCAACAGAAGGGGAGAGGGGAGGTTAATTAAAAGAAGAGAAGGGGAGGGGAGATTAATTAAAGGAAGAGAAGGGGAGGGGAAGGGAAGTCATGGTTTTGTTTGGTTGGAAGGGAGGGGAAGAGAGAGGATATTTCTTGTTTGGTTCATAAGAATAGGGGAGGGAAGGTAATTATAAATTGACAAATATGCCATTATCTTTATATTTAGACTGATTTATTTTTTTATTACAATATTTATATCAAAATTATTATTTCTTAATTTATCAATTTCTAAAAAAAACCAATTACCTCACTTACATGTGATAAAAATAATAATAAAACTAAAAAAAATTAGAAAATATGATAAAAAATTTAATATTATGTCTCATTAATTTTATAAATATATGTATTAATATATATGATATGTATATATTATATAATTATAACACGCACGTTATGATATGTATATATTAATATATATGCATGTTATATGATATTATAATACACACACGCTATGATATATAATTATAATACACACATGTTATGATATGTATATATTAATATATATGATATGTATATATTATAATATTATGATTATCAAATATTATTAGTGGCTAAAAAGAGAAAAAAGTGAAAATTTTTTTTTTAATAAGATAGACAAATTTGGAATATTGAAAAGTTAGTATGTGTAGTTTGGTCAATGTTAGACATAATATTTTTCTCCCTTCTAAAAAACCCCAAATTTAGAGGAGAGCATGGGGAGGGGAGGGGAGGGGAGCATTAAAAGACAAATTTCTTCCCTCCCCTCCCCTCTATTTTTCTCAACCAAACACACTTATCTCCTCCCCTCCTTTACCCTCTCCTCCCCTCTCCTCAAAAACCCTCAACCAAATAGAGCCTTAGCTAAAAACAAACTACTAAACAATTTTTTTGTATTTTGTTGTTTTCAAAAAAATTATTTTGGAAACAAGATATTAAAATTTAAGAATTTATGAAAAATAATTATATTAAAAAATTAATTTAAAACATGTCTTGTCAGTATTTAATTACATAGTCACCATTTAAATTTGTCAAGTCACTAGTTTCCGTTATGGGACTAATGATATTAAGGGGGTGTTTGGGTGATAACCCAAACTATGGTTTGGAAAAAAATCACCCAAACACCTTTAAAAAAAACCAAAACTATGGTTTTGGCTCCAAAACCATGGTTTTGGAAAAATCAAAAAATTTTTGCTTTTGGAAAAAAAAAAAAGGGAGAGTGTGAGAGCTTATAGGATATGTATCTTGTTGTTTTTTTTATAAACATATTTTTTTATAAATATTTTTAATCTTATATCTTATAAATATATATACATATTAATTATATTATCTTATGTATTATTAATTATGTTAATAAAAAATATATTATTAACAATTTTATTCCTTCAAATTACAATATATCATAAAATATATTTTTTCTGTAATTATCATATTAACTTATGCCTTTTTTAGTAATTTGTACATGTAAAAAGTGCTTCTGGTAACAACTATCCAAACACTCTCACTTCTCAGAATCACTTTTTCACAAAATCTATTCTTCAAAAAATCTATTCTCCCTAGAATCTATTCTCCAGAAGTTATTCTCCAAACTATAGTTTGGTTATATCCAAACACCCCCTAAAGGACTAAAGAGACACTTTTTCAACTTAAATATAAAAATAATTTTATTAAAAAATTAAAATTCAGAACGTGCTTTTTTTTTTCATTGAATGTTATTAATGATATTAAAATTAAAAGGCTAAAAATACACTTTTTAAGACTTGAGAGATTAAATTAAAACTTGAGGCAAATTTAAGAGATCAAACATATTTTAGCAGATTTTTTAAAGAGTTAAGGTGTAAATTTGCCCCAAAGTTTTTACTTAAGAGTGTTGACAACCAAAAGTTTTTTTTTTGGGCAAATTTTCTCATAAAGTTTAAACTCATAATAATATCGCCTTATATTGTTAAAAAATAATGTTTTCTATTAAAATAGTAACATCGATCGTTAACATTTTTATCAGGAGGAGATAATATTGTTATGATTTTAAACTTTTAAGATAACTTTGTATCAAAAAAAAATTCTAAGTGCCTAATGCTCAGACTAAAAATTTCAAGGGTAAATTTGCACTGTAACCCTTTTTCTAAATATGTTCAGCCCATTAAAATACTTTTATTATTTTCCATTAGGCCTATCATAAAATGTTTTATTTCCCATATAACCATTATAATCAAGGTACTAAAAATCAAAAGTCATTGAACCGGTCAAGACAGTGGATTAGATCAAAGTCAATCTAAGAGTCAAACAGGTGAGATAAAATAATTTAAAAACAATTTAAATTTTTATCATATCATTCAAGAGCTAAATATTAATTCAGTACCTCAGATCATTAATAAAATTATCAATACTTACAATTTTGTTCCAACCTTTTTCACTATTCCCATACTATGAAAATCACTAAATACTCATTTTAACAAAATATCAAAATAGATATATGATAACAAAATATTGTTTACTACAATCATTCAATCAGTAAGGAAAAATTATCAATAACTCAAAAAAAAAAAGAAGAAAATTTTTCATCAAAATAGTTTTTTTCTAATAAAAAAAAGCATTCTGGTTAACCCACCAAACCGGTCAGGTTAGCCCTTGGGTTAATCAGGTCACACTAGGGTCAATTTAACCCTGGTTCCTATACTCAATCAGATTGGTTACTTGGCGGCCGATTTGGCCCGAGCTCTAATTTCATGGTTATAATGACATCCATGCATAGCCGTCTCACTATTCACCATTAATTAATATTTTGGCAACAAAAATTATAATTCACTATTAATAATCCATTAATAAGAGTTCGTCTCAAATCCTCCTCTTCATAATGGTATCCATGCATAGTTGTCTCATTGTTACTAGACGCGAAGTTGATTGCATGGGTTGGTTTATGCATATTAGATGTGTGATGAGTTGTTCTCTTGTGCTTAGTCCAAAAGCAAGAATCCAGAGGATGTCAAGCATTCTTAAACGTTTTCAGTGAACTAAACATATCTAGTAAATTGATTACATTAATGGAATTATGATCGATAAGCTTTCTTGAAGGATGACTTCATTATCCTTTCTGGTCGTTTTTAGGTAAAAAGGCACTTAGATAACATTCTGAAAAGGTGTTTAAACTAGCTTTTTGGAAAACATTTTACAAAGAATGAGGTAAGTATGTTAAAAGCATTTTTTAAGTGCTTCTTTTTTAGCCTGCCAAACTCCCTCGGACCTTATTTCACCTTTCATATCATAATCCAAAAAAATCTTATAAACAATAGTGTAGTTATTATTTAGTTTAGCATCACTTAGGATTTGTTTTGAATAGTTTATAAATAGCTTTTTAATTGTGATTTACGTAATACGAAGTAAGAATATTAGGAGAGTTTTGTCTTGATTTACATGAAAGTGCTTATAAGCATTTTAAAATAAGCAGATGTGCTTAGTGATTCTTAAACAACAATTGGGTAATTTATTTATTTTTGTCCAAATTCATTTGTAGTTAAGGCTTCGTTTGCTATCATGTTTAAAATAACTTATAAACATATTTCACAGAAATTGAGATAAAATTTTTCTCATATATTTATCTCATATTTCATAAATCATGGTTAAATAGTTATTTAAAAGTTATTCCAAACGGAGTTTAAGTGGAATCAGCCTAGGCCCCATTCTATATCATGCAGGTGTAGTTTAGAAATTAATTTGAAAGCTTAGCGATAGAGCTGAGAAAGCATTTTAGAAATTGAACCACAAATTTATTTCAGATGACAGCTTTGGATTTGCAATGATGTTTCATAATTCTAAGGGCGTTTTTTTTACCCCATGATATACTACTGCTTGTGGAGCCCTGAATGAAATTCTCCTTGGGTTTTAATCATACGCCATCTTGTGTTGATTAAAAGTTTCTTATAAAATTTTTCACCCAAAAAAAAGGTTTCTCATAAAATTGCACCCAAAAAAATCCTTATAAAAACAGTCATTTATTTCTCAATTTGAGATGTTTATAAAGGTATGTCTTTTTTTTTTCAGAAATTTATAAAGGTACTTATCATAACAATTAAAAATTAAAAAAAAAAACATTTTCACCGTAAACAACAAATTGCTCTAGGACAGTGTTACCTGCCTCGTTTTGACGAGGAAGCAGGCTTAAACCTACTTTTACTGTCGCGATCCTGAATATAAAGGACAAAGGAGAAGGAACCGCCCCTAACTAAAAGGTGTGTAAAGGACAAAGGAGAAGGAACCACTCCTTCTTTTGGTACACTAAGGGTTGTTTGGCTAATGAGAGGAAAAGGGGGAAAAGGATTTTAATAGAGGAAAAAAGAAAGGAGGAGATTCGAAGGATTTTAATATTATTTTGTTTGGATTTATAAAAAAAGAGGAGAGGAGAGGAGTTTTGATATTATCTTGTTTGGTTTATGAGGGTAGGAGAGGAAAAAATATTTTGATATGGTGTCCTTATTTTATTTAAAATATGGGTATAATGGTTACAATATTACAAAATATGAGCATAATAGTCACAGCATGGCAAAATATTGTCATTTTTCTTCAAATTCTCCTAATTTTGAAGGGGAGGTTGAGGAGGGAGGGGAGGAAATTTTTTTTAAAATCTTCTCTCTCCTCCTAAAATTTATGTGTTGTCAAAAAAAAAAATAAAATCTTTTCTTTTTCCACCCTTTCCCTTCAAATCCCTCGTACCAAACGTATCTTAAGAGTTGAACACCTAGATGTCACTGCTCAGCCTTTAAAACGGCACCGTTGCGCAGCATTTCTATTTTCCTTGGTTAATTTTTTTTGGTACAACTTTTTTTTAAAAATATTTTCTACATAGGAGTTGCGCCATGTTTCCAGCTCTACATTTTAGAATCTCCCCCTCCCTTCAGGTGCCTCCCCTTCCGGCCTTCCCCATCGCTCCACGCTCCTTTTCTTTTGTTAAGTTGTCTGATGACTTAATTTTTAAGAAAATTACAATAAGTGCTACTCAAGAAAATTAAATACAAAACATTTCTTGAAATGATCCAATTAATTTGAAATTTTAAGAGTCTTCGTTGTGATTTTATTTATTTAATTATTAAGTTATCCTTATTTTTTTAAATATGAATTGATAGTTATTAACAACTTAAAATATAATTATTAACGACTATCATGGCAGGTATTAACAACATACTATCTTCAGTCTTTAATATAAAAATTAATTAACTAATTTGAGTAAATTAAAAAACTTAATTATGTTAATTATTTATAATAAATAGATTTTATTTTTTCTAAAATATCTTTACTAATTATAAAACTATCTTAAACAAATAAATATAAAAAATAAAATAAATTAAATATTATATTTAAGATCAAAATAAAAGTTAAATCTAGTACTACTTAGGTCCTAAATATAATATTTATTTTGTAGTATAATTTGTATTATAAAATAAGTTTTATATTTATGATAAAAGGAGAAGTATTTTCTAAAATGTTGAGTTGTAAACATGGCTCAACTCCTATTAAGAGAATTTTTTTTTAAAAAAAAGGGAAATTCCACGCAACAGTGCCGTTTTGAAGGCTGAGCACGATCAGTCACTACCTAATGCGGACTCGTATAAGGTTGGAAAAGGAAGGCACCTCGATTTTGCCGCTGGCGCGCTTCACTGGTTTCTGAGAGCCAACGGCTTGATACTGATCACTCAGGCTTTTGTTCTCATCACCGGAGAGTGCTTCAGGTGAGGGAGAAACTCATCCGCCTCGCTATCCCAAAATTGAATTTTTCAATGCGGTTTTTAGAAGCTATAAGATTCAATCTTTTGTTTCAGTAAAATCAACCAAGCTATGCATTCGACTTTGCCTCACTTATTGATTATTATTTAGTTGTTTGTGAATCTCTGAATTTGGCGAAAGTGACTGTGAGAGAAGGTGCCTTCAATTTACCAACTTTCCCGCATTTTTTTCTTAAGTGAGTAAAACACTGAAATCAGTGAGCTTTTGGGGAGGTTCTGTTAAAATGGGTCATCTATAGATTCAAATTTGAACCAAATTGTACCGTGCAGGGACTTGGGAACAGAGACCCTGGTAACATTAGCGTAATTTAATTGACTATGGCTGTAAATGAACATACCGAACGAGAATATGTGCCTCAGAAAGAGAAGCAATCTTCAGAGGAAGAGAAGAGGTAGTTTTCTCTTATTCATTTATGTGGTTAGTTTTACTTGCTGTGGTTGGAATTGCTGGAGAAATGTTCTAATTTTTTTCGTTTGGGTAAATAAAGGAAGAAGAAAATTGTACCTGGGAGTTTGATGAAAGCTGTAGTGAGGCCTGGAGGGGGTGACTTGACGCCTTCAGATGGTGATCAGGTTATTTCTGTATTTCTTAGGCCGCTGCCGTGGACTTCTACAATAGATATAATGTAATTGTGTCAATGTACATCATGAAATTAGGATAGCAGAGATTAACATGTTATATGTCTCAGATCGTATATCATTGCACAATTCGAACTTTAGATGGAGTAGTTGTGCAATCCACCCGATCAGAATGCGGAGGTGAGGTGACTTTTAATCTTCTTGGAATATTTGGATTTCTTGTAGTTAGCTCTGGATGAATTTAATAATTTTGACTACAATTTTTCTCAGAAAATTGACTGTTACCGTGACTCTCCGGTATTTTCCATCTCTATCTTGTTTTAACTCTCATGGAGGTTGCAAAAAACTCTTCTTGGTTTCTCTTGATTTTAAGATTTAACTTGCCAATTTTAAGCGAAACAATCCATTTTCAACTTTACATTTTGTCAGCTTCAGGTAATATCAATGCTAGATTGTTTTTTGTTGTATACATTATTTTGAAATTAGATAATATCTTGCTTAACTGTAACAGGGAAGGGTGCCCCGATGAGAGATGTATTGGGCAAAAGCAAGATGTTATTGGGTTTGTTAGAAGGAATTCCAACAATGTTGAAGGGTGAAGTAGCAATGGTAACGTGCTAGTCATTGAACTTCCTTGTCTTTGTGAATCTCTACTTATGTACTGGTAACTTAAAGCTTAAGTCACTGTGTCTTATGTTTAATCCCAACAAAATGGGACATTTTCATTAGTTTTAATATTATCATTCTTTAAACTGGAGACCATTATTTAGTGCACACTGAAATGCAAAGACAATATAAGTTGTTCACTAGTTTATGCAATAAAAAGTTGCATTTCTTATTATAATTTTTGTAGTCTTTATTACTATGAAAAATATTACTGAGAAGAAGAGATGAGGCCTTTACCTGATTATTTGCTCTTGAATTAAACATACTGGTAATTTTTCTAAGTTCTTTGGTCAAATCTTGTTTTTTTGGCTATTTTTGTCTCTACTACACATATACGAATATGAGGGATGAATCATTATAGGGGAAGAATGGGAGTATAGTAGCAGACAGTTTTGTATATTCATTTTGACAATTTATTCTATGGCACTTGGTTGAATACAGGGACAATTTTAAGCTGATGTCCCCCAGCCCCATTTTTTATGTACTAGGAGAATGTTCTATTTTGTGTGTACTTTTAGGTGAAAATAAGTTATTCAATTTTCGCATGTTATCTTATAGTTTCATAGACTATTATTTCTTGCAGTTCAAGATGAAACCTCAGTTGCATTATGGTGAGGATGATTGTCCTATTTCTGCTCCTGATGGGTTTCCAAAGGAAGACGAACTTCATTTTGAAATTGAGCTGATAGATTTTTTCAAAGCCAAGGCAAGATTGTGAACTTTAAGTTCTTTTTCTTTTTCCTTGTCTTTTCTTTTCTAATTATGTTGATTCCACTTCACTCTTGCACACTGGTGGATTTTGAATTGTCAATAATCATTGCAGTATACCATATGAAGAGTATCAAGTGTTTTCTCTTCTAATCTATCTTAACATTGGATTATTAATAGTGACTGCAATTATACCCAATGCAATTTGAAGTATTGAGCTGTATTTGATACGAATGCCATTGTATATAGTACAACTCTGCTTTTGCAATGTCTGTGCTCTTGGACTCCATAATCTAACGCACTTTTCTGTCTTTTGTGTCTTACATCAGGTTGTTACTGATGACTTGGGAGTTATAAAAAAGGTAAAAGAGGCTAGAATACATTTTTGTATGAAATATATACTTATGTTGTACCTCCGCATATGATCTTGGATTAGCCTAAATGGAAAATGCATAAGTCTGCTTCCAAAAAGAAGGAAAGAAATTGGATATTGATCATGAATCATCTCTTTCCTTAACTTTCACTCTCCTCCCGTCATTTGTGGATTTCTCATTATAGTAGTTAACAGCATGATAAAGCAAGAATTTGGAAAGGACATATATGCCGCCAACTTGCATAGCCCCTAGCTTTTGGCTCTATAATGTAACTCGCAGAGAAAAGAACGCTTGTGGACTTAATGGTCTTAAGGACTTGATAATAATTCTAGAATATGGGGGTATTCTATTGAGAAAGTGTTGAGAAATTTGGGATTGGCAAAATGAGTTTCACTGGAAATTTAGGTGATCCTGTATACGTCACATTTAGTCAATTAGGAGACAGGAAACGGTCTCTATATGAGTCCTTTCCCATTTCATCAGCCAACAAAAATTCCCTGTTTTCTTAAGCAAACAATGGAATTATCGCCAAGCAACTAACAGCAGAGAAAATAACCACATAGGAGTTGGCATATGCCTATATGCATAGCATCTAGTAAGTACATTATGTCCATATTTTGTAATTTTAACTGTGGGAAAGTGAGGTTCAATCACAAGACACCTCATCAAGGTAGGTAGATGTGATTATTTTAATCTATGGTCTCAATTACATTATAAGTGTTATAAACTCACAGTTAACTCTGTTTTATGAGTGCAGGTGATATGTGAAGGACAGGGTTGGGAATCTCCACGAGAACCTTATGAAGTGAAAGCTTGGTAAAGCAACTCATTCTCCCCTATTTTTTTTATTTTTTATGTCAGACTATGATAGGTTGCCAGAAGTTCTGAATCTTCTGACTTACTTTTCTTGTTAGGATATCAGCAAAGACAGTTGCGGGGAAGTTGATTGTGTCCCACACAGAAGGAGAACCTTATTTCTTTACTTTTGGAAAATCAGAGGTAGTTGATTCGCTTCTTCCCTTGTTTTGTTCACTATAATTATCGTGTCGGATTGGCTTGCAGAAATATATGTTGGTTTTTAGTATGCCCAATATTTTAGTTCTGTGGTCTGATTGTTTCACCAATAGTTCCTCCATTCCCACCTTTTCCTCTCCTGCCTGAAAAAATTGTTAGGAGACCAGAAAAGGATGTACTTAGCCATTGTTGCACTAACTTCCAAAGGTAAATAATACTATAAGGCATGGATATGGATAAAATACCAAACTTAAATTTCACAAGATATAAAACATGACAAAGGCATATATGTTATATTCAATTCCTAGTTTTTAGAATTTTACATTTAGCCATCTACTTACGAAAAAATAACCTGTATTATCCTATATCTGGACTTGCTGATGTGCAAACCAGGTACCTAAAGGTCTTGAAATGGGAATAGGAACAATGACACGGGAAGAGAAGGCTGTAATATTTGTTCGTAGTCAGTACCTAACTCAGTCTCCTTTGATGCCACTGAATGAAGACTATGAAGAAGTTGAGTTTGAAGTAGAGCTTGTCCACTTTATTCAAGTGAGCAAGATCTTTCTCTGCAAATCATGGTTTATTACTAAAATTTTTGTTGTACTGGCGTATAAAGTGGCAAGAACTAATATGATTGCAAATAAATTGATCTCAGCATTTTATACTTATTATGTCAACCAGATGTACTTTATTAATGTTATGGAGATTTATGGCATTCATTGATTTAACTTTCTTGCTTTCATTGTTTAGCCCCATAACTAGTTTCTTTTGGCTGCCTTAGCATTCTTTGGACATATCAACTTAATGTTATATAATAGACACCAAAAGGTTTTATCTTAAGTGGAATCAAGTCCCTTGATAAATTGGAGAGTTCCTAATATAGATGGATAAATGGTTGGTATTATGTTCTTTTTTCTCAGTCATGGTAAGCTTTCTTTTCAAGCTGTCCTGGTTAATATTATAAAGATCGTTTTTTTATTTTCATAAATTTAGGGTGATACAGTGATTTTTATAAGTTTTATGAATTATTTGGGAATTTAAAATTGTTGCTTTCATTATTACCGCTACAGGCAGTCAAGTATTAAGTGCCCCCCCCCCCAATTATTTTAGGTTTTTGTTGTGACCCGGCTTTAATATTTAACAAACAGAAAACAAACTGACAATAATGAAGCAGATCAGTAATAAATGAGGAAAATCCTGAGGCTTTGATATTAATGTTCCAACACTGAATCAAGATACAGTAAGTTTCACCTGATTCTAGCTCAAAGCCCTATTTCCCTGATTAACAAAATAGATCACAACGAGCAACAAAAGATTACACTGGAACTATCATGGCAAACTTAAATACTGCAGCTTCCCATGGCATTCGAGAGGCCAGGTCTCTCCCTCAATATTCTCTCCCAAAACCTCTCTTACCCCTCTGTCAGTTCCTTACAAAATAATATAGGCTCCCCAAAAGTAATTCTACCCACCCTACAGGGTTTAAGACCCATACGGCTAGTGGCTAGCTGCCACTCAGAGTTGTTCCTCAATTCCTGGAGCTCTGGGGTAATTGATTTGACCAGTGGTTTCAACTTCTTCCCTTGGTTTTCTCATTCTTCTCCCATAAGTCTTCCTAATGCCAGCGGTTATATCAGTTTTCTTTTTCATTCTTGTTTGAATCATCCGTGACTTAAGAAGTATTTATATACTTCCGTTATTCATGAGATTTTTGCAAAAGTTAAACATGAAAAACTGTAGTTTACATTTATTTAGGTTATCAAGCATTTTATACATGTAGGCTTGTAGTATGAAGCTTTTTCTGGGTTGACAGTTATTGCTTGTATATATTAACAGGTTAGAGACATGCTTGGAGATGGCCGCCTAATAAAACGGCGTATTCGTGATGGGAAAGGTGGGTAGTTTGTGCATTTTGAGTTATTTGTTAACGCATTTTATGCAAGAAGAACTGAAGCTATTGGAACTTCATAATTAAGAGTGTGAACAAATCGTTTATGGGAAATTATCTGATTGATGCTCCAGTTATGCTAATTGTTAAAATCTTTTAATTATAGAGTTTAGGAGTTACACATTTACAGCTCTTCATGATTTTTGTTCTTCTGCTTTTGGGAAGATTGTGGGATGAAGGAGAGAGATAAGAAATGTTATGCCTGCATTCATGTATTCTAAATGCTAGTGCTTCTTCGCCTACAATGCCCTTTTTATATATGTTGCTCTTCTTTGAAACGTATAGGTGATTTTCCAATGGACTGCCCTCTTCATGACAGTCTACTTCGTGTTCATTACAAGGGTATGGTTCTTGATGAAGAAAAGAGGGTATTCTATGACACAAGAGTCGATAATGATGGTCAACCACTGGAGTTCTGTTCTGGAGAAGGGCTTGTGAGTTTTCAAAAACACAAATCAACTGACATCAATTTTGGGTTTTCCTTTTATTGGAAAAATAGAATTACCTATCCTATTCATGGACAAGCCACTGTGGTGAAGAGATGAATGCTCTGCAAAGGTGGTTGCACTGAAACTTTATGTATTTTTGATAGGTGCCAGAGGGGTTTGAAATGTGTGTACGTCTGATGCTGCCTGGAGAGGTGGCTCTCGTCACTTGCCCCCCAGACTTTGCTTATGATAAGTTTCCTAGGTCAGTGAAACTAGTTTAACTACCTCTGAATCTACAATCGAGATTTTATAAAGCATTTTGATTCAGGACATCACTAGTTGAATATTTTCTATCAAAAAGATTTACTATCATTCTCTCTTGTTGTACTGTGTAATGTAACTGGATGGTTTTCTTTTGTGATCAGGCCGGCAAATGTTCCTGAGGGTGCTAATATTCAATGGGAAATTGAGCTTCTTGGTTTTGAAATGCCAAAGGTGTGCTTCCAACTCTTTAACATAAATCTTTGTGAAGACTGCTTTCAGAAAATTCAATTAAAATTACTTACCATAATTGTTTCGTATTTTCATGTAGTATTTATAGTAGCATCATTTTTCAAATGTGAGGCAAAAATGACTTTATCATTCAGCAATGGTTATGCCCTTATATGATTAGCAAACAACTTTTCCTTCAAATAAATTGGAGTAAGGTGATACTAAGGTGTATTTTTTCCTGCCATGGTTTTCTCTTTCAGTACCTCACCCATTGGAAAGGATTTCTGGATCAAAACACCATATTGAATTTTTAAACCCTTCCAAGATTTGTGCCTCAATTTTAACTCACTTCCTAGCGAGTTCTTTATGGTAAAATATAATTAGGGTAATTTTAGATGCTTAGGCTTATTAAAATTATTTGAATAAGGATAATTTGAATAGCCATTAGATTAATCAGGATTTAATTGGATTCCTTATCATTATCTTTCTTGGAATTATTTTAGATTTATTTACTTTCAATAAAATAAGATACCTAGACTAGCTAGATTTTCTTATCGTCATCTTTTAAATTTAATTTAGATTAGGGTTTGAGTTCGAATTTGAATTATTATTATTTTATTATTTCAGTGCTCTATTTTCCCAGCCTTTCCTCTCTCTGCCCTTTCCTCCCCATTTCACATCCTGTTTTGCAGGACTGGACTGGATTTGACTTCAAAAGTATAATGGATGATGCTGAAAAGATCAGAAACACGGTATGCAAAAGAACCTGTAGACAAATCCGCGTTTAGTTTTCAGCCTAGTATTAACAGTGTCAAGAATGGTACAAAACATAGTTACCAAAACAGATTGTTTGCTGTAATGTGACAGAATGTTGCCGCATTGTCGTTGGATTGACTCAAAATAGCTTGAAGTCATCTAGGAAAATTAATCCTGATTATTATGATAATTAATTTGTACTCTTCCTGTTCTACATCACTCTCTTGACGTTATTCTCTTCCAGGGTAACAGGCTGTTCAAAGAAGGAAAATATGAACTTGCCAAGGCAAAGTATGAAAAGGTATTTATCTTTCTGTCCTGACCTAAGATATGAAGTATAATTGCTGCATTATGATTCTTTTATGTTTTTGTTGACGACTTCCCCATGTAAATTACTTGGACTGGAGTCCATCAAATTTTTTGATAGAGCACCTGGTGGTGCTGCTGTATTCTGTTATTGGGGGGGGGGGGGGGAGGAAGCAAAAGAAACTCTATATTGTGGTGAATATCTCTATTTAGGTTAGGAGGTGACCTGATAAAGCACATGGAAACTATTAATAACTATGACCAGGGAATTTGATGCCTAAGGGTTTGATCCTCACTGCTCCCATCCTTGGGGTCATCAAGTTATACAGTTTAAGAAGTTAGTGTTTGATTTTACATTTTTGGGGGAATGAAAACTGATACTGGTATTAAATGAACAAGAAATTACATCTGGAAAGTACTATACTATTCTAGATCTCTCATCGACTGCCATCTCTCTTAAGATGGATGGGGGTTGCTCAAAGATGCAAAAATAACAATCAGTGGACAAAGCATGTTTAGCAAATGTGTCAGCAATGTGATTGAATTCCCTACAAGTGAACCTCAACAGAATTGACCAATCTCTAGTTAGCATCATCTTTCCTTCTTCTAATATATCTGAGAGGGTGATCCTTGATATTTTTCTCTCTGATGATGTAATTGATAGCTTGGGCACAATCCATAACTACCGCAATCTTCCTTATTCCGCTTCACCATTAGATTTGTAAACTAGTTGTGGGACCCTTAATTTTGGCGATCATAGGCCAATAGTTCTCTTATTTGCAGCAGAAACATGTAACCCGATCTCTTTTTTCATTTCTTATGATTCCTCCGCATGAGCTTTCTCCCACTGAATTAGTAGTACCATCAACCTCCAGAAGGTTATAAGACTTGGGTAAATAATTATTTCCTGTCAAATGACTTTCTATGTTTAATCTGAGACTGAGATGCCGGAATTGAATTATCATGCTGGGCTCTAAAGAAACTCATCATTTTTTCTTTCCTCCAAGTTGCTGTCGCCAGACCCAAAAACGTTTTTGCATCTTAGGACCCAAATGTCCCGTGAAATGTATGCGGTCCTAACAAAGATGACTTGCAGCTGTAAGCAGACCAGAAAGCAATTCCACGTTGGAGCCAGAGACTTGTAACTCGCCTCTGTTGCTGCAACAAATCCCACGAACTTGACTTAGATGAGGTTGAAGTTGCAGGTTGAGTAGGAATTCGAATGCAATGGAGTTGCTTTGTTAAGATATGATGGTTCTAGATGATTCCCCTTAGTGTCACGTGCATCTTTGTTAGCTTGATATCCAGATTGAGTCAGTTGACTTTGACTGTAGGAGGAATTGGGATTGGGCCTATTTACTCTTTGGGTTTTTTCATATTGTAGGGCTAACCTTGTTGCTTCATACACAGTGCATAGTGTTATGTATGATTGCCTTCAATTTATTCCTCATTGAGGTCACTGAGAAAATTGCCGAGGAGGCAATCGTCTAGCCAATTTTAAGCTGTGCAGAACACTTAGCAAACTGAGCGATATTCTTGAATACTCCTCGCCTGTTTGATGCTGTAGAGATACTCATTTGGATTTTGGAATTCTGTAAGGCCATGATTGCCCCATAACACCTACTAATTCTTCCCAACAGTGGATCTTGAAAAGTGCGATAGTTTGAAAAATATTTTTCGACCTTTAAAATCCATGCCTGTGGATCTCCACCATCATACATAGGAAAATCTTCTGCGAGATGAATGCTAACAGGATGAAGGGGCGGGTGACAGTGTAGATTTGTCAAGAAAGCTAGCAGAGTGGGTGAGTATCATTTTTGGATTGGCTAGCTCTAATACCAAATGATGGGATCCAAGATAGGTAGAAAGAAAGAAGAAAAATTATTAAAATATGAAATCAGAATCTAACCTCATAAATTGCTAAAGATGAAGAAAAATCTTTAGAAGAAGATAAACAAGGATCTTAACCATGATTTGCAAGCAACCAGGATTTTTATTATCAGCTATGAGAGTATATCCTTGTACCTTCCAACTTTTTAACATTCTGTGGTAGTTGATGCCAGTTACTTCGAGAATTTAATCATGTCAATCCACAAGATGATGAGGAAGGAAAAGTATTTTCAGATACGCGTGTAAGTTATTTTATTTTCATATATCTCTTCCCCAGTATAGTATTTTTTTGGGGGAAAAAACTCTGCTTTATCTCAGTATTGATATGATTTTATCTGTGGGACTAAATCTCTCTCTCACATGACTGAAGAATATGTTACACCTGAATGTGGCTGCTTGCTATCTGAAACTGGGAGAAATTAGAAAGTCCATTGAATTTTGCAATAAGGTACGCTTGATGACATTACTTTTCATGCTAATATCACTGGTTTCAGTGGAATGAACAATATAGCAAAAGTTGGTTATTCATTCTTGACTTCCGAGTTGTTTCATTGGCCAAAACAAATTATAAGCAATCCCTTCCATGGTCTAGGTCCACCTCATCACCTTCCTTCTAGCTGGTTGTTGTGCATCTGTGCATGTTTAAAGGACGCTTTTCATTCTTAATTTATGGGAGCTTGTCCTTAGTGACTAGAAAGTCTTATCTAACTTCAGCGATTCATTATGACTGGCCTAGTCTCATTTTCTTTTTCCTTTCTATTTTTGGTTGTAATGACAATACACATGCGCACGCTTTACATCATACTGCTGATTATAAAAAGGAGAATTACAATCAAGTTCCAAAAAAGAGAAATAATTATTAAAAAGTCCTAATAACAACTTAAGCAGCCTGTAATGACGAATTCTAGAGTGAAGAATAACAATCTCTGGGACTTGTTTTGTAATTTATTTCCTTCCTTGAGACTTATTGTAATTATCCCATTATAAAATACTCCTTCACACTTTTGGTCAAAAAAACTACACACTGATTGCCTGAAGACCCTGTTTGGCCTACTCCTGGCCCCCCCCCCCCCCCCCCCAAAAAAAAGGTAACAAGGGCCTAGCAATTATTTTCGCGTTGTACATTATAACTTTACCTCGTTTCATGTGCCCTTCATTGAACAACATAGGTTCTGGATGCAAACCCTGCGCATGTCAAGGGTCTTTACCGTCGTGGAATGGCCTACATGGCAGCTGGAGATTTTGAAGAAGCAAAGAATGATTTCAACATGGTAAGATCATCATACGATCATCATATATTGTTGTCCTTATTATCACCCAATGAATAAATCTGGACATTCATTGTTAAAATCGCTTGGTACATTTTAGATGCTGAAAGTTGACAAGTCAACCGAACCTGATGCAACAGCAGCTCTTCTTAAACTGCAGCAGAAGGAGCAGGTATGTTGGGAAGAAGTTGTTTTCTTATACAATGAATGAGCGAACATGCAGATTGAGATTCTGAAACCATTTCATGTGCAGGAAGCTGAGAAGAAAGCTCGAAAGCAATTTAAAGGCCTTTTTGACAAGAAACCTGGAGAAATCGCTGAAGTCGCTGTCGAAGAGGATAAAGATCCGAAGACAAGTAAAAGCAAGGAGGAGGATGAAGGACGTGGAGATTCTGATGGGAGGAGCTCATCTGAGGATTCGCATGAAGTTGCACCTGATGATGTCCCTCAAAGGGGGTGGTTCTCTCGCTTTTGGCCAAGCAGATTATTACCATCCTTTTGGATTCGACGATGTACCATTCTGTGATCCGATCATTTTACCAATTCTCTTGAAAAGAGGCATTTCAACACACTGGAGTCTTATCTGGTAAAAAAAAAAAAAAACACTGGAGTTTTAGAGAAAAATGAGTAAAAGCATTTGTAGCATTGATGTTAGTTTGTTAATCGGGTCCTTGTAGTTTCAGGTGATTGGTACATGAGAGAGAAATTATAGAGATATGACTGAAAATCAAATGAAACTATAGAAACTTACATATCAATTTTTCCTTTATACTTTTTGATTCGTACATATCTTTAGTTTTCCGACAAGGGTGAAGTTCTTGACCTGGACAAGAATAAAGTCAGCGCCTCACTTTCTTTCAAGCACTAGGCAGAGAATTAAATACAAAAAATGTCTCATGAAATCATCAAATTATTCAGAGATTTTATTTGTTTAATTACTAGATGGTCTTTATTTTTTTTTAAGTGTGCATTGATAATTGAAAAAACAATCGTTATCAACTTAAGGTATGACGATTAACAACTATGATGATAGATATTAACAAAATATTTTTTTCAGCGCGTTACAAAAATGTAATGTATGAGTTGTTAATAGCTATCACGATAATTGTTAATCGTCAAATGTTAAGTTGTTAATGATTGTACTTTCAGTTGTTAATAAATATTACCTTTGGTCCTAATTATAAGAGTTAATTAACTAATTTTAAGAGACTAAGAAAAGAAGTTAAGTTAGTTATCTGCAATAAGTAGGTGTTGTCTTTTCTAAAATATTATGCTAATAAAGTGTATTGGCTAGAATTATAATTGTTAGAAGGATTATATTGAAAAAAAAATGCATAAATATGATAGACAAAGTGATTGGGGTTTTATTTTAGAACCAAAATAAAAGTCAAACAAAATTTTATATTAAAGATCGGAGGTAGTATTTTGAAAAAAGATGAGGGTAATTTGATAATTAAACAAATAGAATCTTTTGCAATGAGATTTTTTGGGATTTTAAAATAATGTGATGATTTCAAGCAATTTTTTTGTATTTAATTGTCTTGGGTGGAATATAAACAAGAATGATGTTCCCTATATTTAATTTTCTTTGCAGCTCACAATCTTTTTACTAGAAAGTATATAACACGTGATTTTATATTGGAAACGCAAACTAAAGTAGTAAACTAATCACATATCCATTAAAAACAATAATTTTTTGTTAAATGCATTTATTCTTTTTATTTATACTTACAAATTCATGTGTTTTTCTTTAAAAGCAAAATTAGAATAGAACTAACATCTTGATGGCAAAAAAATACAACAAACATCTCTCAGAATTAAGTTTGGCGTGTAAACAAAGGGTTTTAAATTTGGGCACAATTACCTTGACATTTTCCTAGACAGGATCATGCAGTTGTAACTATATAAGAAAACGCAGTGAGATGTTAAGAAAAATAATATAATTATCAAAATGTCTTGATGACTAGTCAGTACTCAGTAGTGTGAATCTTGTGATTTTGTACATCGTCATTTCATATGTAATAAGACTTTTTGATAATTGACACAAAAATCAAAATTTTATTTTATTTAAAAAAACAAAAGGGAACATTGAAATGTTTGCCAAGGCCTGTGCTGGGTTCATAGTGATATGATATACTCCTCCGATCCTTAATATATGATCCAATTGTTGAGTTGGTTTTGGTTCTAAATATAAGACACACTTCTTATATTTATTAGTTTTCTCTAAATTACCCTTGTGAATACTCTCTCAACTATAATCAAGTAGAGGAGGGAGATGGGGTATTAAGAAAGATGATTATGGTGTTTTAGAAAAAACATGTCACATTTCTTATAATTAACTAACTTACCTAACTTTCTTAATCTAATCAAATTAATTAAATAGGTCTTATATTAAAGACAGGAGGTGTATGTCATGTAGAATGAACAGCACCAGAGCAAAGCTAATCATTTGGATTTGGGTCACTATTATCCTTCTGTCTCACTTGCAAATTTTTTTAAAAACTTTTTTTAATCACTAAATTCAACGTAACATAAGCGACAATTTAATATTTTATAGGTAAAAAAAAATGGTAAAGTTTTAAATTTTTATGATGTTTCAAAGAAAAATACTCTCAAATCGTGTAATTTCTTCTTAATTTAGTATAATTTTATTTGAAAAATTGTAAAAAAAAAAATCAAAACTGTACATATTTTACTCATAAAATATCAAATTGTCACTCATATTATAATATATAGAATCTAATAATTAATTAAAAGAATCAATAAGAATTGGTTTGGAAAGTAGGGGAAATTTAAAGGCAGCAGGCGCCCAGGCCAAATTAGGGGTGCACATGGTAAGACAAGACTCCTACCCGATGCCTAACCCGAAGATGAATGAGTTGTATTTTGTAGCCCGCTGTCCGGTCCTGCCCATAGAAGTCCTAACCATTTTGAACTGGACATGGGCGAGCTGGGCAGGCGGGTTTCACTACCCAAATGGTGATGACCTGCCGATATTATATGTAGAAAAAACTTTTGTCCATACCTGAAAATTACATTTCATAATTTTACATTTTCTCAAAATAAGTCTTAGCAAATATCCAAATAAATAATATTCATAATATGTTTAGAACAAAACAACTCTCAAGATTGTAATTAAAGCCTTGAAATTCAAACGGTTTGCATCAATTTCTAGAAAGTTGAGAAAAGAATTAAACATCTGAAAAAATTGAAGAGGGGTTGAAGCACATTGAGATATTCCATTGAGGGTCAGAGATGGCGATGTACTAGAAGCTTGATTATCCATTTAAGTGGCAAAAATTAAATGTTACCTAAAGAATTGCAAAAGGATATTAAAACTGAAGCAATGGGCTAATAGGAATAATATAGACCATATAAAAATAGGGTGAAAATAATTGTAAAAAGAAAAATAAAAAATCTTATAATCTTATAATAATTTAATATAACCACTTTTAATATGCAAACACTTATGATGTAATACAATGCAATTAGCAGTCCATACAACTAAAAGACTTCTTTTCATCATATAACTTTTTCATAAAAAATTAATACAATATAGCTAAATATAAATTAAATAAAAAAATAAAACATGTAATTCAGATAATTAAATCCCAATTTTTTCCTTGCTCCTACCCCAATCTTGTTTTCTGTCTTGTATAAATATTCAAAATTATTGATTTATACAAATATGTAATGTATGAACTCCATTCTCTAACAAAAAAAGTTGTTAATGGCATAGAGAAGAAGACTGACTTATAAATAACTAACATTACAATAGCAACATACAATAGAATATACCAATAAAGCTCATGAAGAACAAATTAAAAGCAAGATACTATTGTTTTTTTAGAAGAATTAGATCCCCTAAAATGGAAAACTAACAAACATGTGACAATAATAAATTAAATTACAAAGAGGAGGGAGATAACTTTCTCTTTGGGTAAAGAAATGTAATATATTAATATTATTTCATAAATTATAATATATATATATATATAAAAAATCTAGGCAGGGCCACCTGGGCAGGGCAGCATGTCCTGCCCATGAAATGCCCAGTCTAAAGATGCCCATTCTTTTTTAGGCTCTTTTATTTCAGGTTAGACTGGACAACTTTTCTTCGGGCTCGGACAGGCTCAGCGGACACTTGTGCTTCATGCGGTCCAAATAATGTCCATTGCCGCCAACATGTAATAAACAACCTCCTCTGTCTATTGCCACGAAAGATGTAACTGCTTTGTCCTTTGTGTCTATCGGAATCCGCCATGGGCCGAGCCCCGCGGCAACCGTGGAGTTGGACAGAGCATCCATCGGCACAGCTCCAGCGACGTGGTTTAGAGTCATGTTCTTATTTCTTTTATGATTATTTATACCAGTGGTCTACTTGTTACGGAGGAGAGTTTTACATGTGTGTATTGGTTGATGAATATAACAGAAGGTGTGTGTGTGTGTGTGTGTGTGTGTGTGTGAATGATTCCCTCAAGAGAATTGTTCCATGATTCATTTGCAAGCAAGCACAAAAAAGGAAGAAATTATATGTCCGGATTGTTATATTATGTGTCTGTCAAGAAATCTAAAAGGAAAAGGCTTTACCATCTATACGATATTGGCATATTGCCTTAACTTGCGATCAGAAATGAATAAATAAATACGAAAGAGAGATTCTTGCTCAATGTCAGATTTATCATCAAAGTAGTTAAAAATTATAAATTTAATTTCTTGATTTAATTAAAGTGAAAGTAGCACAATGCAGTGTTTTTTTTTCTTTGGCCAAAGTACAATGCAATATGTAAATCACAATAAATTGCATGTAATTATTAGTTAATAGAAAGGGAAAACGTAACCATTATATATATCCGTTATATTTGTTGGCAAAAAAAAAATCCGTTATATTTAACGTCATCGAGGTCATGTAACATATCAATGGGTGCAAAATATACATATGGAGTGCAGCATAAGTAGCAATAACAAATAACAATAATAATAATAATAAAGGAACAAATAGATTTGGCATGTAAAATGAGAGCGGTAAAAAGAGACCCAAATTATGTTTGATATGTAATGCAAACACTACTACAAAATGATACATTTTCATTTCCTATTTTTGTCTATTTTGAAAACCAGAGAAAAAAGGGTCTTAATACTCGTCTGTTAAAACAAAATAGACGAGTATGAGCTCGTCGTTCTTATTAAATTTTTTTCTGTAGTGCCCTAGCTCACTCTCATGACACACACAATAGTACTGTGTAATCGAACAAAGCTTTTCCTCCTTTCCTCTCCTCTTCTATTCTCTTCTCCTTCCTCGTCATCACAAATCATGTCTCCATTCTCAACATCAACCTCCTTCTCTTCTCTTCTCTTTTCTCAGCGTCGCATGAGACTGTCTCCGCATTCTCAGCTCAACGCACCAGTCTTCTCCATTATTAGCTTGCATGCAATAGTCTCTCCCCATTCTTAGCTTGCATGTAATGCACGACACAGCTTGAGCTAGATAAGTTATATTATGTATAATTGTTATATTATGTTGAAAGCTAAGTGATTATTTAGGTTGGTGGGTACTGTGTTGAAAGTGTTGAATCGGAATGTTGTGGGTATTGAAAGTTTTTTTTGTTTAAATTGATTGTTGGTAAATAATTGAATTTAGGTAGGACTGAACATTGATTAGGCAAAACATTTAAAAATTAAAAGCTTGGTAAACTTGTTTAAGTATTAATGCATATAAGGTGTTTGTGAAAATGCCGATGAGAGGAATTTGGTTGGAATAGCATAGTTAATTAAATATTCTCAATATATTAAGGACTAAAATTTAAGAAGAAGATTATTTAAACTTCATGTTGAATTTTACAAAGTTGTCAATGCTATTTGAACATATAAATTACATATTAAGTTTAAGAAAAAGAAGATAGCACCTTTAATTTTTATTTAGTACAATCAAAGATATGCCAGGATTATTAAAAAAAGAGCAAAAATATATTAATTTCATTAGACTATAAGGCTTCGGCCAAATAAAAACAAGTTACATCATATATATTAATTTGAATATGGGACTGTGAACATTAATTGTGCTGTTGCAATATTTGTCTGTATATAGTGAGTAGGGATCCATTATATTATGGCTAATTATTATTGTCTCTCTCATGATAAATAATATTATGGTGTGCATGTGCATGACACACACATATATATGCTCATTGTTCCTCTATGTGAAACTCTCACAGAGACACACACGCACATATACATCACATACTTTGCAAGTTACAAAAATGAGAGCAGGAAAGAAAGGAGAAGAGAGGAAAGTTGTAGCTGAGGGAGAAGTTGTAGCTGACAATAATAAAGCTTCATTGTTATTTGAGACAAAGGAAGTCCATTGGAGAGGAGCCTACAAGCTATTTTCATGCATCAATTTTGCTGGTACATACATATATACACTCTTTTCTTTCAACCACGTCTTAAATTGAAAAATATATTTTACTGTGTTTTCCTTTTTTTTTGTTTTTTTTTTAATTTCACTCCCTAAATTTAACTGTACTTTTTACACTAAGATATTTTATTTTACTTGCTTTTTTTTCCCTCCCTCTTGCTCTTATGTAATAATTAGCTTCTAGGATTGTTTAAAAAAGTTATCATCTAGGATAGAGTAAGGGGATCTTTTCTTACTTAATTCTTATTTGTTATTTACAAGCTTTCTTACTTGACTTCATATATATCTTTTTGTTTTATTATTAATGCATTTTGATTGTTATCCAAAAAACTTGTTATTTTACTAATACTTAATAATTTATTCAGTTCTTTTA